>NC_080165.1:67317195-67417780 GCF_950295315.1 Erinaceus europaeus
CAGGCCGTGAAGCAGGGCTGCAGGTGTCTTTCTCTCCCCCTCTTCTCTCAGTTTCTCTCTGTCCTATACAACAACAGCAGCAATGGCAACAATAACAGTAACAACAAGGGCAACAAAATGGAGAGAATGGCCTCCAGGAGCAGTGGATTCATAGTGCAGGCACCGAGCCCCTGCCATAACCCTAGAGGCAGAAAAAGAAAAAAAGAAAAAAAAAATGTGGGTGGGGAAGATAACATATTGGTTCTGCAAAAGACTTTTATGCCTGAGGCTCCTGGGTTCCAGCTTCAGTCCCCCACACCACCATAAGCCGGGGCTGACAAAAGAAAAAAAAAATCATTTATTTATCACAGAGAACAGAGCATCATTTTAGCATATGAAATGCCAAGGAGCAAAGTCAGCTGTTCCACCTACTGTGCATCTCCTGGGCCACCCACCCCTTGCATTGTTATGATCAGACATAATGCTTCACTACTCATGAAGTTTCCCCCTACAGGTGGGGACCGGGAGCTTGAACCCAGGTCCTTATGCATTGGAACACGTGCCCTCAGCCAGGAGCACCACTGCCCAGCCCCTTGTTTGTTTGCCACCATGATTATGAATGGGGTTTAGTGCCTGCACCATTACTCCACTTCAGTGACTTCTTCTTTTTTTCTCTTTCTGATAGAGACAGATAGAGAGAAAGAGAGAAGAGGAGAGCACTGCTCTACTGCTCTGGAGGAACCCCCCCCCCACCTTGAACAGAGTCCTCACTCGTAGTAATATGTGTGCTCTACCCGGTGTGCCACTGCTTGTCCCTTCATCACTCATTTTACAGATAGAAATCTGAATTACAACTAAGTGGGGGGGGGGGGTTGTGTGGCAAAATCCCACAGTTTTTGAGTGCCAGAGATGGGATTAAGACCTAAACTTAGTCTGGATTCCAGAGTCAGTTCTGGACCAGCCCCACAAGCTAACAAGTTAACCATAGGAGCAGCTCATGCCCATGTGTGCTGATAAGATCAATCATACTTAAAAATCAATATAATGTGTGGGCTCCAGCTAGCACATAATACTGTTACGACATCAGGTATCACCCTACATTATTTACTTATTTATTTAGCTTCCAGGCTTATCACTGGGGCTCGTTGAGGACCCTATGAATCCGCTACTCCTCGTGGTCATTTTTTTTTTTCCCATTTTACTGGATAGGACAGAGAGAAATTGAGAGAGGAGAAGGAGATAGAGAGGGAGAGAAAAAGACCTGCAGACCTGTTTCACTGGTTATGAAGCGACCCCTCTGCAGGTGGGGAACAGGATCCTTGCGTGGGTCTGGTACTATGTGCCCTTAACCAGGTAAGCCACCAGCCATTCCCCCATATCATTTACATAATAAAATGACAACTGTATATTGTAGTTACCATAATAATGTGTTTCTGTGGCTTCCTCCCCCACCCCCTCAGCTCTGGCTTATGGTGGTTCTGGAGACTGAACTTGTGATCTCAGAAATTCAGGCATCAAAGTAGTTTGTGGGGTTGGTGGAGGCACCCCTGGATGAGTGAGTGCACATGTTACAATGCACAAGAACCTGAGTTTAATCCCCACATGGCAGGGGAAACTTCAAGAATGGCAAAGCAGTGCTGTAGGTGTCTTTCTCTTTCTATTTTTTATTTTATTTAATTAATTAACTAATTTTTGCCTCCAGGGTTATCACTGGGGCTCCATGCCTGCACTACGAATCCACTGCTCCTGGCGGCCATCGTTTTTCCCATTGTTGTTGCTGCTGTTGTTGTATAAGACAAAAAGAAACTGGGGGTCTGGAGGCAGCGCAGCGGGTTAAGCACACGTGTTTTGAAGCGCACTGACCGGCTTAAGGATCCGGGTCGAGCCCGGCTCCCCACCTGCAGGGGAGTCCCTTCACAGGAGGTGAGGCAGGTCTGCAGGTGTCTATCTTTCTCTCCCCCTCTCTGTCTTCCTCCTCTCTCCATTTCTCTCCTATCCAACAACGATGACATCAATAACAACAAAAATAAAAAACAAACAAACAACAACAAGGACAACAAAAGAGAATAAATAAATATTATAGTAAAATAAAATAGGTAGTCGAGCGGTATCGCAGCACGTTAGGAGCACATGGCACAAAGCACAAGAACCAGTGTAAGGATCCCGGTTCGAGCCCCAGGTTCCCCACCTGCTAGTGTCTGTCTCTCCCTCTCTCTGTCTTCCCCTCCTCTATCCATTTCTCTCTGTCCTATCCAACAACAACAGCAATGGCAACAATAATAATGACAACAACAAGCAGCAAAATGGCCTCCAGGAGTAGTGGATTTGTAGTACAGGCACCAAGCTCCACCAATAACCCTTGAGACAAAAAAAATAAATTAAATAAATACATGCACAGGTTTATATGTTACATAAGGGAAATGATGAGAAAAGGCAAGATAGGGTGGAAACGTTTGAATAAAGATGAGAACATTGGGGGGGTCAGGCGATAGCGCAGCAGGTTAAGTGCACATGGTACAAAGTGCAAAGGCCCACATAAGGATCTGGGTTCAAGCCCTGACTTTCCACCTGGGAGGGAGGCTTCACAAGTTGTGAAGCAGGTCTGCAGGTGTCTATCTTTCTCTCCCCCTTTCTGTCTTCCCCTCCTCTCTCGATTTCTCTCTGTCCTATCCAACAACAATGACATCACTAATGATAATAATAACTACAACAATGATAAAACAAGGGCAATAAAAGGGAAAAAAAGTAGCCTCCAGGACCAGTGGATTCGTCCACAGAGCCTCAGCGATAACCACGGAGGCAAAAAAAAAAAAAAAAAGATGAGTCCATTGAACCTCCAAGCCCTCTTGTCTTGATAGATCTCTTCCACTGTGCTTCTGTTTCCTGACCTATCAGCCACACAGCCTTCCCAGCTCCCTCCTCCCTCCTTAGCCCCAAGTCCTCCAGTAGTTATACTCCAGCAGTGCCTGGGTAGAGAAGCACAAGGCCCACACTGAAGAGAATTCCCAGATGGGAAGAGCTGCAGACCTTGCCAGATTGCCTTGGAGCATGTGTGGGAGCCAACTACATAGGGAGTAGACCCAGGAAGGTGGAATGTTTGGCCAAACTCAAGGCTCATCCAGGATTTGAGGTTTAGTATCTTGGCTCAGCTACCTGGGAGAAGCACTAATAATCTGCCAGGTTGGTTAATTAAAGTTTGGGTTTGTTAGTAGCCTACAGCTAAAAAAGTTTGAAATGCCATAACTTCCATGGGATGCAGGAGAGGAAGAAATGTGAATTATTGGGGATTTCAGGGGATTTTTCATTCTCTCTGAGAATGCTGAATTGGATTTACTTGGAGCAACCTACCTAGTAACTCTTCACCACATGTTTTAAGGGGAAAGTTATGCATGTACAAACTATTGTATTTACTGTTGAATGTAAAACATTAATTCCCCAATAAAGAAATAAAAAAAAAAAGCGTGTCTAGAAAACATTCATGTTACCAAAGCATTATGAAATGCATGGGGGGACGGATGGCGGCCCACCTGGTTAAGCATTCACATAACAGTGTGCAAAGACCCAGGTACAAGCCCCAGGTCTCCCTCCTACTGGGAGGAAGTTTCACAAATGGTGAAGCAGGGCTGCAGGTGTCTCTCTGTTTCCCTCTCTACCTCCTCCCCTCTGTGTCTTTCCAATAATAAAGAAATATAATTTTCAGATTTTTTTTAATTTGATTTTGAAAATTTTTATTTATTCCCTTTTGTTGCCCTTGTTTTTTTTAAAACTTTTTTTTTTAACCAGAGCACTGATCAGTTTTTTTGTTTTGTTTTAGAATTTATTTATTTATTCATGAGAAAGATAGGAGGAGAGAAAGAACCAGCCATCACTCTGGTACATGTGCTGCCGGGGATCGAACTCGGGACCTCATGGTTGATAATCCAATGCTTCATCCACTGCGCCACCTCCCAGACCACGATGTTGCCCTTGTTGTAGTTATTGTTGTTGTTGGTGATGATGTTGTCATTGTGGAATAGGACAGAGAGAAATGGAGAGGAGGGGAAGACAGAGAGGGGAAGAGAAAGAGAGACACCTGCAGACCTGCTTCACCACCTGTGAAGCCACTCCCTTGCAGGTGGGGAGCTGGGGGCTCGGACCAGATCCTTAAGCCAGGTCCTTGCACTTTGGACCATGCACCCTTAACCCATTGTGCTACCGCCCAACTCCATAGACTTTTTTTTTTTTTTTAACCAGATCAGCTCTGGCTGATGGTAGAGTGGTGGATTGAACCTGGGACTTCTAAGCCTCAGGCATGACAGTCTCTTTGCATCACCATTATGCTATCTATCTTTGTTTGCATCTCTCTCAAAAATAAAATAAATAAAATATATTTTTTAGAAAGGCAACAACAAAAGGGAAAATAAATAAATAAATATTTTAAAAAACAAAAAAGAGACTTTTTGCATAACCATTATACTATCTCCACCACCCTATCTGTTTACTTCTAATGAGAGAGAGAGCGAGAGAATGAGAACACATCAGGGCAATACTCTGGCATATGTGATGCTAGGGATCGAACTCAGCATCTTATGCATGTTAGCCCTTGTACTCTACATGCTGAGTCACCTCCTCAGCCAAACAGTGCCCTCAGTTTTCCACCTGTGTGAATGACAGAGGGGAGATGAGAGATCAGCAGCTATTTTGCTGGCCCTGATAGAACTTAGTTTTTGTTTTGTGAACTTCAGCTTGAACTAAAACAAGAAAGACAGGGCTTGATGGGGTGCTTGGGAAGAATAAAAGAGATGTCTGTTGAAAGTAGGTATATGAACAGCAAACATTCAGATGAGTGTTCAGTTTGATTTAAATCCTCCCAACACACACACAACCTAGTAAAGACAGCATTTGAAGAGACAGACCAATAACTACATCACTGCAGCAAACTCCCAGCTTCGCCATTTTCCAGTCAGAGACTCTTCACTGATACAACTTAGTTTTTTTTGTTTTTGTTTTTGTCATCACCAGAGCTTCATCACTCTGACTTATTCAAATAGATACAAAGAGACAGAGAGAGTGAAAGAGACCACAGCACTGAAACTTTCTTCAAAGTGATGGGGGCCAGGCTCAAACCTGGGTTACAAGCATGGCAGTACAGCACACTATCCAAGTGAGCTATTTTTCTCACCCCAGATAACAGGTTTTGTGAGCTTTAGCTTCCTGTACTGTAAAAGCAAGAAAGATAGGGCAGGCTGGCACTCAGCTCCAGCGCCAGCTCCAGCTCTCAGCGAGAGTTTCAGGCCATCTTTACCTGGCCAAGTCAAGAGCTTCTTTCAGAACTGCCTGGTGGGGGCACACTCAGTTGAGAATACCTTTACCGGGAACAAGAACCTGGGTTTGAGACATCCTTTTTCCCCTTCCATCTGCATGGGGGACACTTCAAAGCAGTGAAGCAGGTCTGGAGATGTCTTTCACTCTCCCTCTCTTCCCCTCCCTTCTCAATTTCTCTCTGTCCTATCAAAAAAAGGAGGGAGAGGAGGAAGAGGAGTTGGAGAAGGGGCAAGAAGGATAAGACAAACTCACAGGGGCAGTCAGGATTTAAACAGTAGCTTTCATGAGGAAACCCTTGCAGAGATCAGAACTGGCAACATGCTCTCCTGTTCAGCACTTCCAGCTTAGCCATGAGAAGTCAGACAAATAGCTGGAGTGGCTTGGGAGATGACATAGTGGATGGTTGTGTAGGACTCTCAAGCATAAAGTTCTTACTTCAGTTCCTAACTTTGTACGTGCCAGAGTGATGCTCTGATTCTTTCCTCTCTCTCTTTCTTTCTCATTAATAAAAATAAATAAATCCTCAACAAGGGCAACAAAAGGGAATAAATAAATAAATAAATAAATAAATAAATCCTTTACAATAATGGGGCCAGGTGGTAGCACAGAGGGTTAAGCTCACATGGTGCGGAGCACAAGGACCAGCATAAGGATCCCAGTTCGAGCCCCCGGCTCCCCACCTGCAGGGGCGTCTCTCCATGAGCAGTGAAGCAGGTCTGCATGTATCTTATCTTTCTCTCTCCCTCTCTGTCTTCTCCTCCTCTCTCCAGTTCTCTCTGTCCTATCCAACAACAATAACAATAATAACAACAACAAGGGCAACAAAAATGGGAAAAAAATGGCCTCCAGGAGCAGTGGATTTGTGGTGCAGGCACCAAGTCCCATCAATAACCCTGGAGGCAATATATTTACACACACACACACACACACACACACACACACACACACGTATGGCCACTGGGAGCGGTGGACTCATAGTGCCAGCACAAAGCCCCAGTGATAACCCTGGTGATAATACAGAAAAAAAAAATCCTTTGGAGCACCAAGATGTGATCAGAGGGGTATTCATGGGAATCCACATGAGGAGTAGGCAAGGAAAGAAGACAGATAGGTCTTGCAGTCTTGTAATCTTGCAGGAGGACCTGGTCCAAGCAGGCAGCAGAGAAGGGATTTTCTGTCATCCCATCTGGGAGGATCTTAAAACCCCAAAGAGGCCAGAGTCTCTTCCACAGCTGTAATGTGGTCCCTCCCTGGGGCTGAGGGTGGGAGAGTCGTTAGGAACACCTGCCTCCCTCCCTCCCCCTTGGCGGGAACCGCAGTGACCGAATGCACCTGGGCGGTTGATCTGGCCTGGGAACTCCCAGCACCCAAGTCCTCCAAGCTGCCCCTGGGGAAGGGGTGGGAGCTCAACCTGGCTGGAGAGGCTTCCTTTGGAAAGTAAGATCATTAAAATAATCATCCATGTAGACATGGAGTGAGGCTGGCACCAAAAGAAAGGAACTGGGGAGTCAAGAAGACATATACATGCCCAAATGAAAGTCATTTATCTGTGATAAAGGATTTCACTTATCATGAAAAACAGGGAGAATTATTCTATTAATAATCCTGTGATAACTGATGAGCTGTGGGCGGAAGGGTTAGTGAGAACACTTAGACGCACATCTTTCAGCACACAGAATGGATTCCTCCTAGAGTTAAGTGGGGGTTGGCAGATGAAGCTATACACACACACACACACACACACACACACACACACAAATGATCCATCCTGAAAGGGTGGAGGGGGTTTAATAACCTTAAAAGGGATGAGCTAAATCACAACAGAGGGGAGTCAGGTGGTATCGCAGTGGGTTAAGCGCACATGGCGCAAAGCACAAGGACTGGCATAAGGATCCCGGTTCAAGCTCCCAGCTCCCCACCTGCAGGAAAGTCGCTTCACAAGCAGTGAAGTAGGTCTGCAGGTGTCTATCTTTCTCTCCCCCTCTTTGTCTCCCCTCCTCTCTCCATTTCTCTCTGTCCTATCCAAAAACGAAGACATCAATAACAACTATAATAGCTACAACAAGGGCAACAAAAAGGAAATAAATATAAAAATAGATTAAATAAATAAAGTTTTAAAAAATCACAACAGAAAAGGAGATATTATTATAAAACAAAATACTGCAGAATGGGGGAGTAACACAATGGTTATGCAAAGACACTCTTGTATCTGAGGCTCTTACATCCCAGGTTTAATCCTGCACAGCACAGAATTCAGTTGAACATTGTTCTGGTAAAAAAAAAAAAAAAAAAAAAAGGCCTGCAAGTTAACCAAGGAGGTAGCTCAGTGGTAGAGTGCAGGACATAAAACAAATGAAATTCTAAGTTTGATACCCAGCACTATATATGACAGAGCTGAGTCATAGGCCAGCAAAAAAGCTCACTTGGATAGTGTGCTGCTTTGCCATGTGCACAATTCAGGTTCAAGTCTGACTCCCACCTCACTGAAGGAAGCTTTGGTGTTGTGCTCAGCCTCTCTCTCTCTCTCTCTCTCTCTCTCTCTCTCTCTGCTTGCAGGGTTATACCGAGAGCCCAGTTCCTACACTAAGAATCCACCACTTCTGGTGACGATTTGTTCCTTTTTTTATTTTTTCTCCCCCTATTTCTTATTCAATAGGACAGAGAGAAATTGAGAGAGGAGAAGGAGATAGAGTGGGAGAGAGAAAGATAGGTACCTGAAAACCTGCTTCACCACTAGTGAAGTGTCCCTGCTGCAGGTGAGGACCTGGGGCTCAAACTTCCTTTGATCTTTGCATTTGTGAGCTTAACCAGGTATGCCACTGCCGCCCACCCCCACCCCCAGCCCCACCATTATAAAAAATAATTTATTTCTTTATTGGGGAATTAATGTTTTACATTCAACAGTAAATACAATAGTTTGTACATGCATAACATTCCCCAGATTCCCATTTAACAATACAACCCCCACTATGTCATTGGCAATATGCCAATTCCATTTCAGATACTACTTGTGTTTTCTTTTCTAATCTTGTTTTTCAACTTCGGCCTGAGAGTGAGATCATCCCATATTCATCCTTCTGTTTCTGACTTATTTCACTCAACATGATTTTTTCAAGGTCCATCCAAGATCGGTTGAAAACGGTGAAGTCACCATTTTTTACAGCTGAGTAGTATTCCATTGTGTATATAGACCACAACTTGCTCAGCCACTCATCTGTTGTTGGACACCTGGGTTGCTTCCAGGTTTTGGCTATTACAAATTGTGCTGCCAAGAACATATGTGTACACAGATCTTTTTGGATGGATGTGTTGGGTTCCTTAGGATCTATCCCCAGGAGAGGAATTGCAGGGTCATAGGGTAGGTCCATTTCTAGCCTTCTGAGAGTTCTCCAGACTGTTCTCCACAGAGGCTGGACCAATTGACATTCCCACCAGCAGTGCAGGAGGGTTCCTTTGACCCCACACCCTCTCCAGCATTTGCTGCTGTTACCTTTTCTGATGTATGACATTCTCACAGGAGTGAAGTGATATCTCATTGTTGTCTTGATTTGCATTTCTCTGACAGTCAGAGACTTGGAGCATTTTTTCATGTGTTTCTCGGCCTTTTGGATCTCTTCTGTGGTGAATATTCTGTCCAAGTCCTCCCCCCATTTTTGGATGGGGTTATTTGTTGTCTTGTTGTTGAGTCTGGCAAGCTCTTTATATATGTTGGTTATTAAACTCTTATCTGATGTTTGGCATATAAAGATATTCTCCCATTCTGTGAGGGGTCTCTTGGTTTGGGTAGTGGTTTCTTTTGCTGTGAAGAAGCTTTTTAATTTGATGTAGTCCCATAGGTTTACACTTGCCTTAGTCTTCTTTGTAATTGGATTCGTTTCATTGAAAATGTCTTTAAAATTTATGCGGAAAAGAGCTCTGCCAATATTTTCCTCTAAGTATTTGATAGTTTGTGGTCTAACATCCAAGTCCTTGATCCACTTGGAATTTACTTTTGTATTTGGTGAAATACAGTGGTTCAGTTTCATTCTTCTGCATGTTTCAACCCACTGTTTCCAACACCATTTGTTGAAGAGACTCTGCTTTCCCCATGTAATAGTCTGGGCCCCTTTGTCAAAGATTAGATGTCCATAGGTGTGGGGGCTCATTTCTGGGCTCTCAATTCTATTCCACTGGTCAGTGTGTCTGTTCATGTTCCATTACCAAGCAGTTTTGATGACAATGGCCCTATAATACAGTTTGAGATCTGGGAGTGTGATGCCTCTGGTTCTGTTCTTTTTTCTCAAGATCGTTTTGGCAATTCTAGGTCTTTTCTGGTTCCAGATAAACATTTGTATCATTTTTTCTATTCTCCTAAAAAATGTGCTTGGGATCTTGATGGGGATAGCATTAAATTTATATATGGCTCTGGGTAATATATTCATTTTGATGATGTTAATTCTTCCAACCCATGAACATGGAATATCTTTCCACTTCTTTGTGTCTTTTTCAATTTCTTTGAGTAGTGACTCATAATTTTCAGTATACAAGTCTTTCACTTCTTTGGCTAGGTTTACTCCTAGATATTTTATTGTTTTTGTTGCTATAGTAAAAGGAATTGATTTCTGGATTTCAATTTCTTCGAACTTAGTGTTTGCTTAGAGGAATGCCACTGACTTTTGAATGTTAATTTTATAGCCTGACACCTTACTGTATTGCCTGATGATTTCCTAAAGCTTCTTGCTGGATTCCTTAAGTTTTTCCATGTATACTATCATGTCATCTGCAAATAAGGAGAGTTTGACTTCTTCTCTACCAATCTGTATCCCTTTAATTCCTTGCTCCTGCCTGATTGCTATGGCAAGAACTTCCAACACTATGTTGAATAGTAATGGTGATAGTGGGCAGCCCTGTCTAGTACCTGATCTAAAGGGAAATGCTTCCAGTTTTTCACCATTGAGTATGATGTTGGCTGTAGGTTTGCTATATATAGACTCCACTATCTTGAGGAATTTTCCATCTATTGCCATTTTTTGTAGTGTTTTGATCATAAAGGGATGTTGTATTTTGTCCAAGGCTTTCTCTGCATCTATTGATATGACCATGTGGTTTTTGGTCTTGCTTTTGTTGATGTGGTGGATCACATTGATTGATTTACGTATATTAAACCAACCTTGCATGCCTGGGATAAACCCCACTTGGTCATGATGAACAATCTTTTTGATATACTGCTGTATCCGGTTGGCTAGAGTTTTGTTCAATATTTTCGCATCTATGTTCATCAGAGGTATTGGTCTGCAGTTTTCTTTTTTGGTTGTGTCCCTGTCTGCTTTTGATATCAGGGTGATTTTGGCTTCATAGAAGCTGGCAGGGAGTATTCCAGTGTCTTCAATCTTCTGGAAGACTTTTAAAAGTAGAGGTATTAGTTCTTCTTTGAAGGTTTTGTAGAATTCATTTGTAAAACCATCTGGACCAGGATTTTTATTTTTGGGAAGATTTTTGATAACTGTTTCAATTTCATTAGCTGTGATGGGGCTGTTCATGTTATCCACTTCCTCTTGACTTAGTTTTGGAAGTTGGTAGGTATCTAGGAAATCATCCATTTCTTCCAGGTTCTCTAGCTTGGTGGCATATAGTTGTTCATAGAAGCCTCGCATGATATGTTGAACTTCTGCGGTGTCTGTTGTGATATCTCCTCTTTCATTTACTATCCAATTTATTTGGGTCTTCTCTCTTTTTTGTTTTGTGAGTCTGGCTAAAGGTTTGTTGATTTTGTTTACTCTTTCGAAGAACCAACATTTACTTTCATTGATCTTTTGTATGGTTTTCCTATTCTCAATGTTATTTATTTCTGCCCTAACTTTAGTGATTTCTGTCCTTCTGGTTGCTTTAGGATTCCTTTGTTGTTCTTCTTCTAGGTCTTTAAGATGTGCAATAAGGCTGTTTATTCGTGCTTTTTCTTGTTTCCTAATGTGTGCTTGTATAGCTATGAATTTCCCTCTTAGGACTGCTTTAGCTGTGTCCCAAATATTTTGATAGCTTGTGTCTTCATTTTCATTGAACTCTCGAAACATTTTGATTTCTTCCTTGATTTCCTCTTTGACCAAGAAGTTGTTAAGAAGTGTACTGTTGAGTTTCCACACTTTGGGACTGTTACTAATCTTTTGTTGATTGTTAAGTGTTAGTTTAATTCCATTGTGGTCTGAGAAGATGCTTGGGATGATTTCAGTGCTCTTGAATTGGCTGATGCTGTCTTTGTGGCCTAACATATGGTCTATCCTTGAGAATGACCCATGTGGATTTGAGTAAAATGTGTATTCCAGTTTCTTGGGATGAATGACTCTGAAAATGTCCAATAGTTCTAGTTTATCTATCTCTTCATTTAGCTCCCTATGTCTTTACTGATTTTCTGCCTGGATGATCTGTCAAGTTGAGAGAGTGGGGTGTTGAAGTCCCCTACTATGATTGTGTTACTGTTAATATATTGCTGTAGCTCTTTCAGAAGAAGTTTGATGTATTTAGATGGCTTCTCATTGGGTGCATAGATGTTAATAATTGTTAAGTCCTCTTGATTGACTGATCCTCTGAGCATTAAGTAGTGTCCATTCCTATCTTTTTTAATCTTATCTATTTTAAAGTCTATCATGTCAGATATGAGAATAGCTGTTCCTGCCCTTTTTTGTGGGCCATTGGCTTGTATGATAGTTTTCCATCTTTTCACTTTAAGTCTGTGTTTGTCTTGTTGAGTTAGGTGAGTTTCCTGTAGACAACATATTATTGGGTTGCGTTTTCTGATCCATCTTCCTACTCTGTGTCTTTTAATAGGTGAATTCAGGCCATTGACATTTATTGATATCATACCTGAAGACCTGCTTCACCACTAGTGAAGTGTCCCTGCTGCAGGTGAGGACCTGGGGCTCAAACTTCCTTGGATCTTTGCAGTTGTGAGCTTAACCAGGTATGCCACTGCTGCCCACCCCCACCCCCACCCCACCATTTTTTTTATTGCTTTGAATTTGTACTCTTTTTTTATTAGTTATTTAATGTTCATTTACAAAATTATAAGATAATAGGGGCATAATTCCTTACAGTTCTCACCATTAGAGTCCTGAGTCTCATCCCTTCTATTGAAAAACTGCAATAGTTCTTCCAAGGTTATAAATATGGGCTGATTCTAGCATGTATGCTCAACCGGGTACACCACCACCAGCCCCCATATGAGTTGATTCTGTATCTATCTGTATCTATGCATAAATGTAATTTTCTCCATTTTTTCAATGGTCTTTCCTTCACTTA
Organism: Erinaceus europaeus; assembly: GCF_950295315.1. NCBI lineage: Eukaryota > Metazoa > Chordata > Mammalia > Eulipotyphla > Erinaceidae > Erinaceus > Erinaceus europaeus. Next base: position 67,329,751 of record NC_080165.1, read on the forward strand.
TTTTCTTATTTTTATTTACTTTTTAATTTTTTATTTATTTTCACTTTCTCTTGCCCTTGTTGTTTTTTATTGTTGTTGTAGTTATTATTGTTGTTATTGATTTCGTTGTTGTTAGATAGGACAGAGAGAAATAGAGAAAGGAGGGGAAGACAGAGAGGGGGAGAGAAAGATAGACACCTGCAGACCTGCTTCACCGCCTGTGAAGTGACTCCCCTGCAGGTGGGATGCCAGGGGCTGGAACCGGGATCCTTAACGCCTGTCCTTGCACTTGGTGCCACCTGTGCTTAACCCACTGCGCTACCACTTGACTCCCATCTTTACTTATTTTTATTTTTTTAAATTTATTTCTTTATTGGGGAATTGATGTTTTACATTCAACAGTAAATACAATAGTTTGTACATGCATAACATTCCCCAGTTTCCCATTTAACAATACAACCCCCACTATGTCATTTATCATCCTTCATGGACCTGTATTCTCCCCACCCACCCACCCACCCCAGAGTCTTTAAGTTGGGTGCCATATGCCAATTCCATTTCAGGTTCTACTTGTGTTTTCTTTTCTGATCTTGTTTTTCAACTTCGGCCTGAGAGTGAGATCATCCCATATTCATCCTTCTGTTTCTGACTTATTTCACTCAACATGATTTTTTCAAGGTCCATCCAAAATTGGCTGAAAACGGTGAAGTCACCACTTTTTACAGCTGAGTAGTATTCCATTGTGTATATATACCTATCTTTACTTATTTATTAGATAGAAACAGCCAGAAATTGAGAGGAAGGGAGTGATAGAGAAGGAGAGTGACAGACACCTGCAACTCTACTTCAACACTTGCAAAAGCTTTCCTCCTGCAGGTAGGGATCGGGGGCTTGAACCCATGTCCTTACCCATTGTAACATGTGTGCTCAACCAGATGTACTACCACTTGGCCCCTCACTTCCTTTCTCGTTCACCCCTACACCTTTTACTACTTCTAAGTGTCTTTCCTATTTTCCTCTTTTCTCTCAAATAAGTGAAACCATGCCTGGCTTTCTCTGGTGTTTTCCAGACTCACTTCCCTTTCATTAATGCTATAAAAATGAGATTCTTAGTGTCAAACGCTTTGGGTCCTGGTAGAATGAGGGTACAGAGCCCCCTGGTTTACTTCACTTGTCATTTACCCCTCTGAGACTATGGGCCAAAATTAAGTTTATTGGCATGTTTTTAACTTTAAGTAAGGTCAGTCATCAAGAAACAGTTTAAGGGGCAGGGAAGATAACATAGTGGTTGTACAAACAGACTCTCATGCCTGAGTCTCTGAGGTCCCAGGTTCATCTCCCTGAACTGCTATAAACCAGAGCTGAGCAATACTCTGGTAATAAATAAAAATAAGGGGGCCAGGCAGCAGTGCAGTGGGTTAAGCACACATGGTGCGAAGTGCAAGGACCGATACAAGGATCCGGATTCGAGCCCCTGGCTCCCCACCTGCAGGGGAGCTGCTTCACAAGTGGTGAAGCAGTCTGCAGGTGTTTATCTTTTTCTCCCACCCCCCCCCCCCGTCTAGCCCCTCCTCTCTCCATTTTTCTCTGTCCTATCCAGCAACAACAACAGCAATGGCAACAATAAAAAAAATAGCAACAACGGGAGTCGGGCTGTAGCGCAGCGGGTTAAGCGCAGGTGGCACTAAGCACAAGGACCCGCATAAGGATCCTGGTTCAAACCCTGGCTCCCCACCTGCAGGGGTGTCGCTTCACAAGCGGTGAAACAGGTCTGCAGGTGTCTATCTTTCTCTCCCTCTCTCTGTCTTCCCCCTCCCCTCTCCATTTCTCTCTGTCCTATCCAACAACAATGACAACAATAATAACTACAACAATAAAACAACAAGGGCAACAAAAGGGAATAAATAAATAAAAATAAATATTTAAAAAAAATAGCAACAACAAGGTCAACAACAACAAAAGGGAAAAATGGCCTCCAGGAGCAGTGGATTCATAGTGCAGGCACCGAGTTCCAGCAATAACCCTGGAGGCCAAAAAAAAAAAAAATGCTCTAACCCTAACCCTTGATGCAAAAACAAAACAAGACATACATATGTATATGGAGAGAGAGAGAGAGAGAGAGAGAGAGAGAATTTAATTAGCTGGTGGATTGTATAGTTAATAGAGTGTTCATTTAACTACGAATAAAGACCTGGGTTCAAGTCTCCAGTCACCACACAGGAGCATCCACATGGGGGAAGACTCATGAACGCAGTACTGGTGTCTTTCTTTTTCTCTCTGTATCTCTCTTCTGTTTCTATGATTGAAAAGGGGGGGATGTCTACCGACAGTAGTGGAATTGTGCATGCATAAAGCATCAGTGGTAAAATACAATAAGAAACAGTTCAGAGGCCTGAGATATGATGTAGTGGATAAACTGTTGGACTCACAATCTTGAGGTCCAGAGTTCAGTCTCTGCATTGTAAGTGCTAGGATGTTGCTTTTGTTCTGTCTCTCCCTCTCTCTCTGTGCCTCCCTCCCTCCCTCTCCTCTCTGTCTCTTTCTCATATTGAATGAATGAATGAATGAGTCTTTAAAAGGGGGGAAGGGGAACTGGAGAGATAATATAATGGTTATGCAAAAGACTTTCCTGTGTGAGGATTTGAGATCCCAAATTCAATCTAGCACCACTATAAACCAAAGCTGAGCAGTGCTCTTTGTATCTCTCTTTCTTTCCCTCTCTCTCTCTCTCTTGCTCTATCTACCTACCTGTATCTCTCATTACAACAAATAAATATACTTAAAAGATGGAGGGGCAGGAACAGATAAATATTCGGGTCCTGGCTGTGGTACCTGCTAACTGTGTGACCTCATGCAGGCCTCTCGAGCTCTCCAAGCCTTAATTTCCTCACAGTGTCTGGGTGGATGGAAAGGAGTGTAAGGCCTCTGATACCTCTGTGGCTGGTGTCCACATCCTGCAGATGAGCCTTGCTCTGTGACCAGGCCCGTGACCAGGAAGAGGCTTCAGGACTGTGAGTTTCCTTGAGACAAAAGAGAGTATGGCCATCTAGTTCTTAGTATGAGAGTGTCGCCTCGAGCTCCCTCACCAGGTGGAAATAGCACTGGGCTTGGGAGCCAGAATGAGAGTGGGAGGGGAAGCTCTCAGTGGTGAAGCAGCTGAGGTGCAGCTGGGCCTATGGGCCTGGGAAGCAGTCTTGTGACACATCTCTTCCAGCCCACACCCTGGGTCTGTAGCTGGGTCCCACAACCTATCAGATGGGCCATGCCCTGGACTTGGCTGCTGCTCCTCCTGCTCCTCCTGGTCCTCTGGTGTCCAGCCCTGCCCACAGGTGAGCCCCTGCTCTGAATCCCTTTCTGGGTCCTATTAGACTACCCAAGCTTGCGCCCTCACTCTGGGCCTTCCTGAACATGGCAGTGGTTCAGGGAAACAGGTGAGAGAACTTTGGAGGCCTAAGGAAGGCACTCACCAAAAGGCTAGTGTGCTATTTCCCTAGTAGTAGCTAGAAACTTCCTCAAGTTCATAGTACTGGCAGACAGAGCTGCCTCCTCTTGCAGGATCAACAACCAAGAAGGAGCAAGCTGGAAGGGCACTCACACTGGGGAGTAGGGGTGGTGCAGCCAGGACTGTGTATGGAGTGTGGGGGTGATGGGACACAGGCAACACTGTGAAGAGCTCTCCTCTCCTCCCTGCCCTCAGTATTATTCCAACGGAGCTCCCTACTCCCCTGGACAGTGGGCTCTCAGGAGTAGTCTCAGAGGTACTGGGACCCAGTCTCAGAGGCTTCTCAGTGACATTTTCCCAGTGACTTCCCAGTGGCATCATCAGGTGCAAGGACATAGATTCAGGCCCCCAGTCCCCACCTCTGGGAGGCAGAAGGAAGCTGCATGAGTAGTGAAGTAGTGCTGCAGATGTCTTTATCTCTCCCTCTCTATCTCTCCTTTCTTCTCAATTTCTTTTTGGCTAAACTAAAAAAAATAGATTCATTGATAGACCACCAAACAGAGTGTGCACCTTGCCATGAGCATGACCCTGGGTTTGAGTGCTGGCACCACACAGAAACATCACGGACAGCACTGGGAGAGCTTCATGGGTGGTACAATAATGCTGCTGTGTCTCTCCTTTCTCTGTCTCTTCCTTTCTCCTAGCTCTTGTTTATCACTCTCTTGCTCTAAAATAAAGAATGAAAAAACTATGAAAATAATCCACTTTAAATAGATGGATTGTATGGTATGTGAATGATATATTTTTACAAAATATTTATTTATTTATTTATTCCCTTTTGTTGCCCTTGTTTTATTGTTGTAATTTTATTGTTGTTGTTATTGATGTCGTCGTTGTTGGAAAGGACAGAGAGAAATGGAGAGATGAGGGGAAGACAGAAAGGGGAGAGAAAGACAGACACCTGCAGACCTGCTTCACCGCTTGTGAAGCGACTCCCCTACAGATGGGAAGCTGGGGGCTTGAACGAGGATCCTTATGCCAGTCCTTGCACTTTGCGCCATGGGCGCTTAACCCGCTGCATTACCACCCGACTCCCTGTGAATAATATTTTAACAAATATTGTTGTTAAAGAAATCCTACAGACCCACAGAATTTTTTTTGTTTTTTTTTCAATTTATTTGTTTTACTTTTTTTAAATTTCTTTTTAATTATTACTATCTTTATTCATTTATTGAACAGATAGCCATAAATCAAGAGGTTAGGGGGGTGGTAGAGAGGGATGGAGACAGAGAGACATCTGTAGCACTGCTTCACCACTCGCAAAGCTTTCCCCCTGCAGGTGGGAACAGGGGATTCAAACCTGGGTCCTTGTGCATTGTAACAAGTGTGCTCAACCAGGTGCACCACCACCTGGCCCCTTTTTAAAATTTCTTTATTGGGGGATTAGTGGTTTACAGTCGATAGTAAAATACAATGGTACATGTGTAACATTTCCACATAACAATACAACCCCCACTAGGTCCTCTTCTGCCATCATGTTCCAGGACCTGAACCCTCCCCCTCACCCGAGTCCTTTACTTTGGTGCAATACACCAATTCTAGTTCAAGTTCTGATTGGTGTTTTCCCTTCTGATCTTGTTTTTCAACTTCTGTCTATGAGTGAGATCATCCCATATTTATCCTTCTGTTTCTGACTTATCTCACTTAACATGATATCTTCGAGCTCCATCCAAGATGAGGTGAAGAAGATGAATTCACCATATTTTAGTAGCTAAGTAGTATTACACTGTGTATATAGACTACAACTTGCTCAGCCATTCATTTGTTTTTGGGTAAGTGGGTTGCTTCCAGGTTTTAGCTATTACAAATTGTGCTGCTGCTATGATTTGTATACACAAATCTTTTTTTTTTTTTTTTTTCTTTTTCTTTTCTTTACCAGAGCACTGCTCAGCTCTGGCATATGGCAGTATGGGAGATTGAACCTGGGACTTAAGAGCCTCAGGCATGAGAGTCTCTTTGCTTCACCATTATGCTATACCCCCCCACCCCCATTATGCTATACCCCCACCCCACAAATCTTTTTGGATGGGTATGCTTGGTTCTTTAGGATATATCCCCAGGAGAGGAAATGCAGGATCATAGGGTAGGCCCACCTCTAGCCTTCTGAGCATTCTCTAGACTGTTCTCCACATAGGTTGGACCAACTGACATTCCCACCAGCAGTGCAGGAGGATTCCTTTGTTCCCACAACCTCTCCAGCATTTGCTGCTGTTACCTTTTCTGATGTGTGACATTCTCACAGGAGTGAAATGGTATCTCATTGTTGTCTTGATTTGCATTTCTCTGACCTACAGAAATTAACTGAGAATATCTGTGTGCAGTTTTGCCGTATTTGAACCAGACATATGCTTAAAGAAACAAAAACTCCAGATACCCCTTATGCTCTCATTACAGATCCCGTATCCTTTCCTTCCTCCCCAGAAGTAACGGCTCTCCTGAGGCTGGCTCAGCAAGGTATTCTAAGGATTTGTTTACACCTCTTCTGTCTTTCCCATGGAGCTGAGTTCTTGAGCGCAAGGACAATGTTTTAATTAATGTTGTACTTTCAGTGTCTGGCAAAGAAAGATGTAGATATATACAAGTGCCAGAAAGATGGCTAGATATAGGTAGAAGCTCGAAAGAATAGGTGTGGAGGGAGTCGGGCGGTAGCACAGCGGGTTAAGTGCAGGTGGTGCAAAGCACAAGGACCATCATAAGGATCCCAGTTTGAGCCCCTGGCTCCCCACCTGCAGGGGAGTCGCTTCACAAGTGGTGAAGCAGGTCCACAGGTGTCTATCTTTCTCTCCCCCTGTCTTCCCCTCCTCTCTCCATTTCTCTCTGTCCTATCTAACAATGATAACATCAATAACAATAACAATAATAACTACAATAACAATAAAAAAGCAATAAGGGCAACAAAAGGGAAAATAAATAAATATAATTTTTTAAGTTTAAAAATAAATAAATAAATAAAAGGAATATGTATGGAAAAGATGGATGGAGCTAGAAAGATAGCCTAATGGTTATGCAAAAGACTTAAAATTTTTAAAAATTAATTTATTATTTATTTATTTATTTTTACCAGAGCACTGCTCATCTCTGGCTTATGGAGGTGCAGGGGATTGAATCTGGGACTTTGGAGCCTCAGGCAGGAATCTCTTTGCATAACCACTATCCTATCTACCCGTACCGCAAAAGACTTTCATGCCTAAGGCTCTGAAGTCCTAGGTTCAGTTTCCTAGAACCAGCATAAGATAAAGCTGAGCAGTGTTCTGATAAAGGAAAAATAAAATAAGATAAAATAAGGAGCAAGAACTGGATGAGTGGATGATAGGATAGACAGATAACAGATAGATAGATAGATAGATAGATAGATAGATAGATAGATAGACAGATAGATAGTGGAAGAGTAGCTGGAAGGAGAGAAACCCAGATGGAAGGAGAAAAGCCTTCTTGTGAGGGTGTGGTCGGATCCGTGCCCCACAGGTGCATGCTCTCTTGCAGGAATCAATGGCACACCTTTCCCCTCTCTGGCTCCACCAATCACACAATTCGTGGATGGAAAGCAGCAGACACTGGTAGTTTGCCTGGTCCTCGATGCTGCCCCTCTTGGTATTGACAGCGCTGTCTGGTTCTCAGCGGGAAATGGCAGTGCACTGGACACCTTCACCTATGGCCCTTCCCCTGCGGAGGATGGCACCTGGACTAGCTTGGCCCAGCTTTCCCTGCCCCAGGAGGAGCTGGCAGCCTGGGAGACGTTGGTGTGTCACACTGGGCCTGGGGCTGGGAACCAAAGCAGGAGCACCCAGCCCCTACAGCTGGCAGGTGGGGATGGCATCTGGGATCCCGGGTTGCTCCCTGTCATTTCTACATACCTGGGGCCAAGATGTAGTGGGAGGGAGGTTAGACTCCAGCCTATGAAGGCATGGCCAAGTACAGACCATCTGGGTGAGGTGATGAACTCAGAGAATGGTGGCCTTGGGATCCTGAATACTGGGGTTTACAGTTGTGACAGCTCATTCAAATCCAGGCTCTGAAACCCATGACTTTCAAGAAGTGGTAATGCCTCTTCCCTCCTAGAGTTAATAACACACACACACACACACACACACACACACACACACACACACACACACACTTACTGAGAGTTGATAATTCTCTCTTCTTTAAATTATTATTTTAAAGACTTTATTTATTTATTAATAAGAAAAATAGGAGGAGAGAATCAGACATTGCTCTGGTACATGTTCTGCTGGAGATTGAACTAAGGACCTCATGCTTGAGAGTGTAATGCTTTATTCACTGCACCACCTCTCAGACCACAAGTTAAAGATTCTCTATATGGGGGCTGGGTGGTGGTGCACCTGGTTGAGCATACATGTTATAATGCGCAAGGACCTGGGTTCAAACCCCCAGTCCCCCCCTGCAGGAGGAAAGCTGTGCGAGTGAAGTAGTGTTGCAGGTGTCTCTCTGTCTCTTTCCCTCTCTCTCTCCCCCTACCCTCTAGATTTATAGCTGTCTTTATCCAGTAAATACATATAACTTTTAAAAAAAGTTTTCTATATGTAAACATACACACACACACACACACACACACACTATAGCTTTTTTGTTGTTGTTGTTTTTTGGTTTTGCCTCCAGGGTTATTGCTGGGGCTTGGTGCCAGCACTACAAATCCACTGCTCCTGGAGGCTATTTTTCCCATTTTGTTGCCCTTGTTCTGGTTGTTATTATTATTGTTGTTATAGCTGTTGTTGTTGTTGGATATGACAGAGAGAAATTGAGAGAGGAAAAGAAGACAGAGGGAGGAGAGAAAGATAGACACCTGCAGACCTGCTTCACTGCTTGCGAAACAACCCCCACCCCCTGCAGGTGGGGAGCCGGGGGCTTGAACTGGGACCCTTGCATAGCCCTTGCGTATGTGTGCTTAACCTGCTGCACCAGTTTTTTCAAACATGTTTCTTTAAATTTTTTTTTATCTTTACTTATTGGATAGAAACAGCCAGAAATCAACAGGGAAGGGGGAGATAGGGAGGAAACGAGACAGAAAGACGCCTGCAGCCCTACTTCATCACTCGCTAAGCTTTCCTCCTGCAGGTGGGGACCAGGGGCTCAAACCTGGGTCTTTGTGCATTGTAATATGTACGCTCAACCAGGTGCACCCCCCCCACATATATAGTTTGTATTTAAATATCTAACAATATGATACCCTACGTATTTTTTTCACCCTACATATTTTTTAAAGTTTTTATTTATTTATTAATACAAGAGATGGGACAAAAGAAAAGATATTCTGATACAAATACTGCTGGGGACTGACCTCAGGACCTCATGCTTAGGAGTCTAACACTTTATCTACTACACCACCTCCCAGATCACTGACACCTTAACCATTAAAATCAAACAATAGGGCTGAGAGATACATCATCCATTCACCCATTAGAATATGAGCCATATGAGCCATATGATATACTAAGCCCTGAGTTTGAGCGCTGGCAACATAGGAAATACCAGGAATGACGCCATCGGAGATCCAGGGATGGTGGAGCTGTGCTGTGGTGTCTCTCCTTTCTCTAAGAAAATATAAAGAATGGGGTGGGGGTAAATAGCATTATGGTTATGCAAACAGACTCATGCCTGAGGCTCCAAAGTCCCAAGTTCAATCTCCCGCACCACCATAAACCAGAGCTGAGCAGTGCTCCGGTAAAAAAATAGAAAGAAAAAAAGAAAGAAAGGAAGGAAAGGAGGAAGGAAGAAAGGGAGAGAAAATAGAAAGAATGAAACAGTTGGTCCAGGGAGGCTGCTATGCACTGTCATCATGCAGGCAAAAGGCCCCAGTGCCCTATTAAGAAATATATAGTAGGGAGTTGGGCAGTAGTGCAGCAGGTTAAGCGCAGGTGGCGCAAAATGCAAGGACGGGCATAAAGATCCCAGTTCGAGTTCCCAGCTCCCAACCTTCAGGGGAGTCGTTTCACAAGCGGTGAAGCAGGTCTGCAGGTGTCTCTCTTTCTCTTCCTCTCTCTGTCTCCCTTCCTCTCTCCATTTCTCTCTGTCCTATCCAACAATGATGACATCAATAACAACAACAATAATAACTACAACAATAAAACAACAAGGGCAACAAAAGGGAATAAATAAATAAATATATACAAAATTAAGATATATATTGTAAATATTAAATACTAACTTTCTGTCGCTTATTGAAGGTTTACTTTGTGGCAAGTACTGCTCTAATCATTTTGCATTTATTTACTTATTTATTTATTTTACCAGGGTACTGCTCAACTCTGGCTTATGATTGTACTGAGGATTGAACCTGGAACTTCAGAGTCTCAGGCATGAAAGTCTTTTGCATAACCCTGCATCTTTTAATTTTTTTTTATCTTAAAAATCATGGTCCCTTATATACTTTGAATTTATGAAGTTATGTCATTATTTTCCCCATGTTACAGTCATAGAGACATTAAGGTACCTGTCCAAAGTCAGTTATTATTACTATTAAGCAGATAATTTACTTCCTTTTTTAGGATTATGTTAGCTTTGTCATCTTTCAAATGAAGCTGTTGATTGAATAACACCTTATCTTCCAAAGAAGATGACATTGCAAATTCTTCCAAATAAGAAAATGGACTCCTTGTTTAACAATTCAGGGCCATCTCAGCCTCCCTGAACACAGAACAGGGCGCAGTGTGGAGTCTAGCAGATGTGGGCTCCTCAGAGGACAATGCAGCACATGGGCTTAGGGTGGTGGCTTCTGACTCATTCCCCCATCTTATGGAAAGCTTCCCTGAGGGTGCAGCAGAGCACTGAGGGGGTTGGGCACGGCCTATGACAAAGGACTCATTCCTTCTTGCCTGGCAGGAAGGGCCTCTTCATCCCGGACCTGCCTTTGGGAGCCTCTCATAGGTGAGTACTGGGAACCTTGGACCCTGTTCACTTGTGGCCTGAAAGGTCCCACTCAAGGGCTGGTGCATGTTCTGTAAGGAAGCTCCCTTGCTAAGCTGGGCTACTGGCTATCAGGGGGCCTCAGTCTCCCGAGATAAGATGGGGATGAGTAGGGCTGCAAAACAACTCACCTGGATAGTAAGTCTGCTTTGCCATGATTTGCCCATGATCCAAGTTAAAGTCTAGTCCCCACCACACCAGAGGAAGCTTTGGTGCTATAGTCTGTGGTCTCTCTCTGTCTCTCTTTATATCTGAAAAAGTCATCTCAGAGCAATGAAACTCCAGCAATGACAAGATAATTATAAAAGTGTGTGTGTGTGTGTGTGTGTGTGTGTACCCTCTAACTCCAAACTAATTCCTGGACACCAGCTGAGAAGCACAGGTTCAGGTTAACAGAAGGTTATTTTTATTTATATTTATTTATTTATATTTTTGTCTCCTGGGTTATCGCTGGGGCTTGGTGCCAGCACACAAATCCACTGATTCTGGCAGCCATTTTTTCCATTTTACTTGATAGTACAGAGAGAAATTGAGAGGAGAGAGGAGGGGAAGAAATTGAGAGGAGAGAGAAAGATAGACACCTGAAGACTTGTTTTACAATTCACGAAGTGGCCCCACTGCAGGTGGGAAGCCAGGGCCTAGAACCCTGGTCCTTGTATGGGTCCTTGCGCTAGGTACCCTTAACTGGGTGCACCACTGCTTTCCCTGCCACCTCCCCCAAGGGTTTGTTTTTGTTTTTGCCTCCAGGGTTATCGCTGGGGCTCAGTGCCTACACCACGAATCCACTGCTCCTGGAGGCCATTTTTTCCCTTTTGTTGCCCTTGTTGTTTATTGGTGTTGTTGTTAATATTATTGTTGTCATTGTTGTTGGATAGAACAGAGAAATGGAGAGAGGAGGGGAAGACAGAGGGGGAGAGAAAGATAGACATTTACAGACCTGCCCTTGTTGTTTTATTGTTGTTGTAGTTATTATTGTTGTTGTCGTTGTTGGATAAGAAAGAGAAAATAGAGTGAGGAGGGAACACACAGAGAAGGGGAGAGAAAGATAGACACCTGCAGAGGGGGGGAGCCGGGGCCTCGAACCACAATCCTATGCCAGTCACTGTGCTTGGTGCCATGTGCACTTAACCTGCTGCGCTATCATCTGCCCCCTGCCCCCCAAGAGTTCTTAAAGCTGTCCTTTGGCAGCCCAGGTGCATGTCCTTATGTTTGGGTTCTGTCACAAGGGGATACTGTCTGGAGGGACTGGAAAGAGTAAAATAAATAAATTAATAAGAAAAACAGACTCTTTCCACCTGCAGGGAAGAAGCTTCAGGAACCATGGAACCGTGCTGCAAATGTCTCTTCTCTTTATCCCGCTCTTTCCCTCTTTCTCAGAGTCTCTCACCATGTAGCAAAACAAGAAAGGGAAAAAAAAAGGGGTGGGGGTGGGGAAGAAGTCAGGTTCTGCTTCCTGACCCATAGAGAATTTTGAGCTGGCCGCTCTCCTCCTTATAAGGTATTAATTCTTACCTGACCTTCATCCCTCTGGTTGTGGGGAGGATATAAGAAAAGGCAAGGGACAATCAATAAGTAAATAAAGTTGAGGAAGGTATTTGTTATTTACCAGTAAGTGCTGAGCAGAAACACTAGGAGTTTACTAGCATTTGGTGGACTGGGAGGAGGAATGGTGAGTGCAGGCAACTCTTCCCTGGTGAGCCCTAAAGGGCTCTTTTTCTGTGCAGGGATGAGGGGTCTGGCCCTGCGCTTAGAGGCTATGCGTCTGCTGCTCTTCAAGCTGTTGCTGTTTGACGTGCTCCTGACCTGCAGCTGCCTGCATGGATGGACCAAGTTGGGCTCGGACACCCTCTCCCTGCCGCCTCCGACTGGGTTTCCTATAGTGACGCCTGCACCACCTGCTTTATCCTCTCTGCCCCACCAGCCCCAATTCCAGAGGCAGAGAAGCAGGAACCAAGCTTAGGTCTGGAGCTCCTGACAAGTCCTCAGAATTCTTGCTCCAAGCCTTGAAGAAATTGTCTGTGAGCTTCCTGTCGGCTAGGTTCAGCCTCTTCACGCAGACTTTCTGAAAACCAAGGCTGTGTCTCCCTGCAGAATGCACCCCCAGAACATGGAACTCCCCCCAGGTTCATGGGACATTTGAGGTGGGAATAACGGAGAGCAAGTAGAAAACTTAAAGGACACAAGCAAATGATAAATATATAAATTAATGCTGGGCTGGGGAGACAGCATAATGATTATGTAAACAGCTTTCATGGCTGAGCCTCTGAGGCCCCAGGTTCAATCCCCAGCACCACCACAAGCAGAGCTGAGCAGGCTCTGGAGTTTCTGTCTCTCTTACTATATGTCTTTCCTTAAAATAAACATTAAAAATTAAAATAAAAAATAAATTCATGTTTGCTCTGAAAGAGAGAATTTGGTAGATATAAAGAATGTCAGAAAAGAGGGGGATAAATAGCATAATGCTTACATAAACAGACTCTCATGCCTGAGGCTCTCAAGTCCCAGGTTCAATCCCCCACACCACGATAAACCAGAGCTGAGCAGTGCTCTTGTTAAAAAAAAAAAAAAGAGGGGAGTCGGGCGGTAGTGCAGTGGGTTAAGCACACGCAGCACAAAGTGCAGGGACCAGCATAAGGATCCCGGTTCCAGGTCCCCCACCTCCACCTTCAGGGGAGTCCCTTCACAGGCGGTGGAACAGGTCTGCAGGTGTCTGTCTTTCTCTCCCCCTCTCTGTCTTCCCCTCCTCTCTCCATTTCTTTCTGTCCTATTTAACAACGACGACAACAATAATAACTACAACAACAATAAAAACAACAAGGGCAACAAAAGGAAAAAATAAAGTAAAAGTAATAATAATAATTAAAAGAATATCAGAGGAGGCTGGGCTGAAGCACAAGGACTGACGTAAGGATCCTGGTTTGAGCCCCCAGCTCCCCACATGCAGGGGAGTCACCTCACAAGCAGTGAAGCAGGTCTGCAGGTGTCTATCTTTCACTCCTCCTCTCTGTCTTCTTCTCTCTCAATTTCTCTCTCTCCTGTCCAACAACAATAGCAATGGAAACAATAACAATAACAACAAGGGCAACAACATAGGAAAAATGGCCTCTAGGAACAGTGGATTTGTAGTGCAGATACCAAGCCCCAGCGATAACTCTGGAGGCAAAAAAAAAAAAAAAAAAAAATCAGAAAAAGGCCTGGAGATAGCATTGTAGTTATGACTGAGGCTCTGAAGTGCCAGGTTCAATTCCCACCCCGCAAACCCTTAGTAAGCTAGAGCTGAGCTGTGTTCTGGTAACAATAAGTTATTAGGGGGGGCCGAGTGGTGGCGCACCTGGGTGAGCTCACAGGTTACAGTGTGCAAGGACTCCTTCTTTCTTTACCTTCCCCTTTCTTTACCAATTTTTGGCTGTCTCTATCAAATAAATAAAGATTAAATACTTAAGAAAAAACGGGGGTCGGGCAGTAGCGCAGTGGGCTAAGCACACGTGGCACAAAGCGCAAAGACCTGCATAAGGATCCTAGTTCCAGCCCCGGCTCCCCACCTGCAGGGGAGTTGCTTCACAGGCGGTGAAGCAGGTCTACAGGTGTCTATCTTTCTCTCCCTGTCTCTGTTTTCCCCTCCTCTCTCGATTTCTCTCTGTCCTATCCAACAATGAACGACATCAACAACAACAATAATTACAACAAGGGCAACAAAAGGGGAAAAAAATGCCCTCCAGGAGCAGTGGATTCATGGTGCAGGCACTGAGCCCCAGAAATAACCCTGGAGCCCCAGCAGTAACCCTGGAGGTGAAAAAAATTAAGAATAAATAATAAGTAATTAAATAAGTAATAAGGACCAGGTAAGTGATGCAATGGATAAAGTGTTGTATTCTCAAGTTTGAGGTCCTGACATCACATGTGCCAGAGTGAAGTTCTGGTTTTCTCCCTCATCTTCCTCTATCCTAAGTAATACGTTGTTCCATTAGGTAGTTCAGTGGATCAAGCACTAGACTCTTTTTTTTTTCTTTTAAATTTATTTCTTTATTGGGGTATTAATGTTTTACATTCAACAGTAAATACAATAGTTTGTTCATGCATAACATTCCCCAGTTTCCCATTTAACAATACAACCCCCACTATGTCATTTATCATCCTTCATGGACCTATATCCTCCCCACCCATCCACCCTAGAGTCTTTTACTTGGGTGCGATATGCCAATTCCATTTCAGGTTCTACTTGTGTTTTCGTTTCTGATCTTGTTTTTCAACTTCGGCCTGAGAGTGAAATCATCCCAAATTCATCCTTCTGTTTCTGACTTATTTCACTCAACATGAATTTTTCAAGGTCCATCCAAGATCAGCTGAAACTGGTGAAGCCACCATTTTTTACAGCTGAGTAGTATTCCATTGTGTATATAGACCACAACTTGCTCAGCCACTCATCTGTTGTTGGACACCTGGGTTGCTTCCAGGTTTTGGCTATTACAAATTGCGCTGCCAAGAACATATGTGTACACAGATCTTTTTGGATGGATATGTTGGGTTCCTTAGGATATATCCCCAGGAGAGGAATTGCAGGGTCATAGGGTAGGTCCATTTCTAGCCTTCTGAGAGTTCTCCAGACTGTTCTCCACAGAGGTTGGACCAATTGACATTCCCACCAGCAGTGTAGGAGGGTTCCTTTGACCCCACACCCTCTCCAGCATTTGCTGCTGTTACCTTTTCTGATGTATGACATTCTCACAGGAGTGAAGTGATATCTCATTATTGTCTTGATTTGCATTTCTCTGACAATCAGAGACTTGGAGCATTTTTTCATGTGTTCCTCAGCCTTTTGGATCTCTTCTGTGGTGAATATTCTGTCCAAGTCCTCCCCCCATTTTTGGATGGGGTTATTTGTTGTCTTGTTGTTGAGTCTGGCAAGCTCTTTATATATGTTGGTTATTAAACTCTTATCTGATGTATGGCATGTAAAGATCTTCTCCCATTCTGTGAGGGGTCTCTTGGTTTGGGTAGTGGTTTCTTTTGCTGTGAAGAAGCTTTTTAATTTGATGTAGTCCCATAGGTTTACACTTGCCTTAGTCTTCTTTGTAATTGGATTTGTTTCATTGAAGATGTCTTTAAAATTTATGCGGAAAAGAGTTCTGCCAATATTTTCCTCTAAGTATCTGATAGTTTCTGGTCTAACATCCAAGTCCTTGATCCACTTGGAATTTACTTTTGTATTTGGTGAAATACAGTGATTCAGTTTCATTCTTCTGCATGTTTCAACCCATTGTTTCCAACACCATTTGTTGAAGGGACTCTGCTTTCCCCATGTAATAGTCTGGGCCCCTTTGTCAAAGATTAGATGTCCATAGGTGTGGGGCCTCATTTCTGAGCTCTCAATTCTACTCCACTGGTCAGTGTGTACCAAGCAGTTTTGATGACAATGGCCCTATAACACAGTTTGAAATCTGGGAGTGTGATGCTTCTGGTTCTGTTCTTTTTTCTCAAGATTGTTTTGGCAATTCTAGGTCTTTTCTGGTTCCAGATAAACATTTGTAGCATTTTTTCTATTCTCCTAAAAAATGTGCTTGGGATCTTGATGGGGATAGCATTAAATTTGTATATGGCTCTGGGTAATATATTCATTTTGATGATGTTAATTGTTCCAACCCATGAACATGGAATATCTTTCCACTTCTTTGTGTCTTTTTCAATTTCTTTGAGTAGTGACTCATAATTTTCAGTATACAAGTCTTTCACTTCTTTGGTTAGATTTACTCCTAGATATTTTATTGTTTTATTGCTATAGTAAAAGGAATTGATTTCTGGATCTCAAGCACTAGACTCTTGAACATAAATAAATAAATCTTGGGGTTGGGCAGTGCCCACCTCATAGCAAATACATGTTACCATGCACAATGACCAGGTTTCAAGCCCCTGGTCCCTACCTGTAGGGAGGGAAACTTCATGAGTGATGAAGCAGTGCTACAGGTGTCTCTCTTCTCCCTTTCTTTTTAAAAAATATTTATTTATTTATTTCCCTTTTGTTGCTCTTGTTTTTTTTTATTGTTGTTGTAGTAATTATTGCTGTTATTGATGAGAGAAATGGAGAGAGGCAGAGGAGTCGGGTAGTAGCGCAGCAGGTTAAGCACACGTGACAGGAAGCACAAGAACTGGTGTAAGGATCCCAGTTTGAGCCCCAGCTCCCCAACTACAGGGTGGTCCCTTCACAGGCGGTGAAGCAGGTCTACAGGTGTCTGTCTTTCTTTCCCTCTCTCTGTTGTCCCCTTCTCTCTTCATTTCTCTCTGTCCTGTCTAACAACGAAGACATCAATAACAACAACAATAATAACTACAACAACAATAAAAAGGGGTAACAAAAGGGAAAATAAATATAAAATAAAAAAAGAAAGAAAGGAATGGAGAGAGTCCCTCGTAGGTGGGGAGCCAGGGGCTCCAACTGGGATCTTTATGCCGGTCCTTGCGCTTTGCGTCACGTGCGCTTAACCTGTTGTGCCACCACTCCACTCCCTCTTTCTTCTCCCTTTCTATCTCCCCCTTCCCTCTCAATTTATCTCTGTCTCTATAAAATAAATAAATGAAATAAATTTAAAAATAAATATTAAAAATATAAATAAAATAAGACTGGTTAGGTAGTGTAATGGTCATGCAAAAAAGACTTTCATGTCTGAGGCAGCAAAGGTCCTAGGTTCAATCCCAAACACCAATAAACCAAAGCTGAGCAGTGCTCCGGTAAAAAAAAAAAAAAAAAAAAAATGGAAGAAAGAAAGAAGTGAAAAAAAAGAGAAAGCTGAGCGGGCTTTCTGAGGGTGATCTTGGGAATTACATAGTGGAACTGGGGATGCTATCTCCCTTTTTGTCTTCTTATGTAGGAAGGCAAGTCTGTCTTCTCACTCTGGTCAACCTGTGTGTGAGCTCAGGGCATGAAGCCCAGGAACCCAGGAAGATGAGGTGGTAGGCTTGATGTGTAGTCTTGTATAGACTCCACAGAAGTGAACAGGGTCAGGTTCCCTGGGTAACGGGAATGGGCCCAATGTTAAGGGCACAGATGGTAATTCCAAACTTACTTGTTATTAATCAGTCAAGGGCCACTATTCATTTGACAAACATTTAGTGAATAAGAGTTCTAAGCCAGGTACTAAAGAGAATTTTTTAAAAGAATATATTTATTTATTCATGAGAAATGATAGGAGAGAGAGAAAGAAACAGGCATCACTCTGGTACACGTGCTGCCGGGGACTGAACTCAGGACCTCATGCTTGAGAGTCCCAAACCTTTTTTTTTTTTTTAAATTTTTTTACATTTATTTTATTTATTTATTCCCTTTTGTTGCCCTTGTTGTTTTATTGTTGTAGTTATTATTGTTGTTGTTGTTGTTGGGTAGGACAGAGAGAAATGGAGAGAGGAGGGGAAGACAGAGAGGAGGAGAGAAAGATAGACACCTGCAGACCTGCTTCACCGCCTGTGAAGCGACTCCCCTGCAGGTGGGGAGCCGGGGTACGAACCGGGATCCTTATGCCGGTCCTTGTGCTTTGCGCCACCTGCGCGCTTAACCCGCTGCGCTACAGCCCGACTCCCGAGAGTCCCAAACCTTATCCACTGCGCCACCTCCCGGACCACGAATTTTTGTTTTGTTGTGTTTCCTAAAGAGGGTTTTGCATTGACAGAATACGAGATGACCACAATGGAGTAGGACCTATGTGTCCCCAGTATCCCTAGCACCGGCAGGAAATCTCACAACTCATCTTTCCTAGTCACCTCAAGAATCTCTAGGCACTTTCAAGTGAGTCCAGATGTCTCCTGGGCAACAACAGTTTATTATATTAACAATGGGCCTAGGTAAATGAAAGGTCATGGTCAAGTTTTTTTTTTTTTTTTTCCCAGAGCACTACTCAGTTCTGGTTGATGGTGGTACAGGCATGAAAGGTTGTTTTTGTTGTTGTTGTTTTGCCAGCAGGATTATCACTGGGACTCGGTGCCTACAGTATAAATCCACCACCTTTTTAAAAATTCTGTTTTTATTTGACAGAACAAAGAGAAATTGAGAGGGGAGGGGAGATAAAAAAAAAAAAGGGAGAGGAAGACACCTACGGACTTGCCTTACTGCTCATGAAACTTTCCCCTGTAGGTGGGGAGCAGGGGCTTGAACCTGAGGCCCTGAGCTTGGTACTATGTGTGCTTAACTGGGCCTGGCCTCCATGGAAGTATCTTTGCATAAGCATTATGCTAGCCCCTTTAAGTTGTCATTATCATTGTTTTCTTCCTCCTCCTACTCCTCTTTAGAGAGAGAGGTGAGGAGGGGGGTAGGGAGAGAGGAAATATGAATGAGACCTTAGCACTGAAGCTCTCTTCAATGTGGTGGGGGCCATACTCAAACCTGTGTAGGTTGCATGGCAAAGCATGGCACTATCCCAGTAAGCCATTTCACCAGCTATACCCTTGAATCTTTTTTAAATTTTTAAAATTTATTTTCCCTTTTGTTGCCCCTGTTGTTTTTATTGTTGTTGTAGTTATTATTCTTGTCATTGTTAGATAGGACAGAGAGAAATGGAGAGAGGAGGGGAAGACAGAGAAGGGGAGAGAAAGACAGACACCTGCTGACCTGCTTCACCACCTGTGAAGCGACTCCCCTGCAGGTGGGGAGCCGGGAGCTTGAACTGGGATCCTTATGTCGGTCCCTGGTCTTCGCGCCACTGGCGCTTAACCTGCTGTGCTACCGCCCGATTCCCGAGTCTTTTTTATTTATTATTTATTAATTAATTAATTTATTTATTTATCGTTCTTATTTTTTATTTATTTATTTTATTTTTGGGAATATTTTTGATAACTGTTTCAATTTCATTAGCTGTGATGGGCCTGTTCATGTTATCCACTTCCTCTTTACTTAGTTTTGGAAGTTAGTAGGTGTCTAGGAAATCATTTCTTCCAGGTTCTCTAGCTTGATGGCATATAGTTGTTCATAGAATCCTCACATGATATGTTGAATTTCTGCAGTGTCTGTTGTGATATCTCCTCTTTCATTTACTATCCGATTTATTTGGGTCTTCTCCCTTTATTGTTTTGTGAGTCTGGCTAAAGGTTTGTCAATTTAGTTTACTCTTTCGAAGAACCAACATTTACTTTCATTGATCTTTTGTATGGTTTTCCTATTCTCAATGTTATTTATTTCTGCCCTAACTTTAGTGATTTCTGTCCTTCTGGTTGCTTTAGGATTCCTTTGTTGTTCTTCTTCTAGGTCTTTAAGATGTGCAATCAGGCTGTTTATTTGTGCCTTTTCTTGTTTCCTAATGTGTGCTTGTATAGCTATGAACTTCCCTCTTAGGACAGCTTTAGCTGTGTCCCAAACATTTTGATAGCTTGTGTCTTCATTTTCATTGAACTCTTGAAACATTTTGATTTCTTCCTTGATTTCCTCTTTGACCCAGAAGTTGTTAAGAAGTGTACTATTCAGCTTCCACATTTTGGGACTGTTACTAATCTTTTGTTGATTGTTAAGTGTTAGTTTAATTCCACTGTGGTCTGAGAAGATGCTTGGGATGATTTCAATGCTCTTGAATTGGCTGATGCTGTCTTTGTGGCCTAACATATGGTCTATCCTTGAGAATGATCCATGTGGATTTGAGTAGAATGTATATTCCAGTTTCTTGGGATGAATGACTCTGAAAATGTCCAATAGTTCTAGTTTATCTATCTCTTCTTTTAACTCCCTTATGTCTTTACTGATTTTCTTCCTGGATGATCTGTCAAGTTGAGATAGTGGGGTGTTGAAGTCCCCTACTATGATTGTGTTACTGTTAATATATTGCTGTAGCTCTTTCAGTAGAAGTTTGATGTATTTAGATGGCTTCTCATTGGGTACATAGATATTAATAATTGTTAAGTCCTCTTGATTGACTGATCCTCTGAGAATTAAGTAGTGTCCATTCCTATCTTTTTTAATCTTATCTATTTTAAAGTCTATCATGTCAGATATGAGAATAGCTGTTCCTGCCCTTTTTTGTGGGCCATTGGCTTGTATGATAGTTTTCCATCCTTTCACTTTAAGTCTGTGTTTGTCTTGTTGAGTTAGGTGAGTTTCCTGTAGACAACATATTGTTGGGTTGTGTTTTCTGATCCATCTTCCTACTCTTTGTCTTTTAATAGGTGAATTCAGGCCATTGACATTTATTGATATCAAAGATTGAAGATATTTTAATGCCATTCTTGTAGAGTTTTAGAGTGTTTTGATATATGTCCTATTTGTGGTGGTCTGGTTGTTTATAGGAGACCTTTCAGAACTTCTTTCAGGGAAGGCTTGGTGATGGTTGCTTCCTTCAACTGTTGTTTGTCTGAGAAGGTTTTGATGCTTCCATCTAGTCTGAATGACAGTCTAGCAGGATATAGTATTCTTGGCTGAAAGCCTTTCTCATTGAGCACGCGATAGATATCTTGCCATTCTCTTCTGGCCTGTAGTGTTTGTATGGAGAAGTCTGCTGCTAATCTTATGGGTTTTCCTTTGTAGGTGACTCTTTGTTTTTCTCTTGCAGCCTTGAGGATCCTTTCTTTATCCTTATTTCTTTCCATTCTAAGTATGACATGTCTTGGTGTCTTTAGGTCTGGGTTAATTCTGTTTGGGACCCTCTGGGCTTCTTGAATCTTTATGTCTTTGGTGTTGTCTAGACCAGAGAAATTTTCAGCTATTATGGCCTGGAGAATGCTTTCTTCCTCTCCTTCTCTTTCTTCCTCTGGTAAGCCAATAATGCGTATATTGTTTCTTTTGAAGTCATCCCATAGGTCTCTGTTGTTGTTTTCTGCATCTCTTAGTCTCTTTTTGAGATCTCTTCTTTTTTAGTTGTCTCTAATTCATCCTCAGTCTTGCTAATTCTGTCTTCAGCCTCATTGATTCTATTCTCTCTGACCTCTACTGCTTTCTGGAGTTCATCTATTTTGTTGCCCTGCTCTGATACTGTTTTAGCTTGTTCAGCTAGTTGCCTTCTTAGCTCAGCAATTTCAGCTTTCATCTCTCTAATAACCATGAGATAATTAGAATTTTCTTCCATATTCTCATTTGTTGTTCCTGCATTTCTGATTACAATTTTTTCAAATTCTTTACTCACTCCTTTGATAATTTCCTTAGCTAATGTTTGGATGTTGAACTCGTTGTTTTGTGCTTCACCCTCTGGAGGACTTTTAGCTGGACTCTTGTCCTGGTTCGAGTCTCCAATATTTTTTCTTGTTGTTTTAACCATTTTATATATTATGTTATGAGTTCCCTTTATCAGTACTTTTCAAATTATTGATCACTATTGCCTGGATTGACTTGTGTCTAAGTAATTTAATTAAAGGGTTTACCGTGGTGGAAGTTAACAGTTTTTTCAATCCCTGAGTTGGAGCTCAGTGGTGTAAAAGCCTCTTTTTTTTCTTCCCTGTAGGCTATGGGAGCCTGAGGGCTTTTAAACTATCAATAGACTTCTTAGCTTAATCACTGACTCCTGACCAAGAGATAAAGCAGGGTGTGGCAGAGATAATCCAGCGGTTATGCAAAGAGACTTTCACAGCCCCTCAGCTATGCCACCGAGGTAGAGGTCTTCTGAGTTTCCCGGTTAGATCTCTGTCCCCTGGTGTCCCTCCCTGTTGCTGCTCCAGATTCTGAGGGTAGTAGCAATGGAGACTCAGAGTTGCACTTGGTGAGTCTCTGAGGAGTCCTTTCCTCCCTTCAGCTGTCCCCTTGTTGGTGGAGCAGACTGGAGGTGGTGTCTCCACTGATAAACTGTTGAACTGTTAGCAGTCACTTAATCTCTCCTTAGGCCCCTCTCTCCTCTCTGTCACCAGCCACACGTGTTTGTACTCACAGGTGATTTACTGAGTTCCTGTGGTCATTCTAGTCCTGTCTTGTTTCGGTCCGGGTGGTCTCCTTTGGTATTCCTAGTTGATCTGGGAGAGGAGAGGAGAGGAGAGGAGAAGAGAGGAGAGGAGAGAAAGCGATCTGCTGCTTGTAGCTCCGCCTACGGAAGTCCTTATCGTTCTTATTTATTTATTATTTGATAGAGACAGTGATAAATTTAGAGGGGGAGAGACAGAGAGACATCTGTAGCTCAGTTTCACCACTCCTGAAGCTTTCCCCCTGTAGATGGGACCCAGGGGATTGAACGTGGGTCTTTGCGTACTGTATTGTGTACGCGTAACCAGGTGCGCCAACACATGCCCCACCCCCTTTTTTTTTAAGAAAAAGTTTTATTTTTATGTATGTATTTATTTATTATTTGATAAAGACAGAGAGAAATTTAGAGGGGAGGAGGAGATAGAGAGGGAGAGAGACAGAGAGACATCTGTAGCCAGCTTCACCACTCCTGAAGCTTCCCCCCTGTAGGTGGGGACCAGGGGCTTTGAACACTGTAAGTGAACACTTAACCAGCTGTGCCATCCCCACCATATATATATATATATTTTTTTTACCAGAGCACCACTCAGCTCATCTTTATGGTGGTGCAGGGGATTGAATCTGACTTTTGAGCCTCAGGCAGGAGAGTCTCTTTGCATAATCATTATACTATCTGCCCACCACCCCCATACCCTTGAGTCTTAAGAAGCCTAAAGAAGCCTTTAGGAGGGGGCCTTATCCTATACATTGTGGAATTCTACATACCGTAGCTTCTCCTTCTACAAAGTGCCTTGTTGCCCACACAATTGTCTTGAGCGAGAAGCTAAAGGCTAGAGAGGCGCTGTGGCATGGGGCTTGGGGGTGTGCTACGATGTCTTTCCCTCTATCTGAATGAAAAAACAACCTGGAGTGCTGACATTCATCCTGTGCAAGGCTCCAGCTCTGCAAAAAAAAAAAGAAAAGAAACTAAAGCCAAGAAATGTCAAGACAAAGGTTGGAGAGATGTCTCAGTGATAGAGTAATAAGACTTATATGCCAGAGGACCCAGACTTGGTTCCCAGTACTGCATATACCAGAGCCAAGCAGTTCTCTTTCTCTCTCTCTCTCTCTCTCTCTCTCTCTCACTAAATGTAAGGAGCTGTCAAAATAGTTTACATGGGAGGGTGTCTGCTTTTCCATGTGCACAACCTGAGTTCAAGCATGGGCCCCATGGTACTAGGGGAGAAGCTTCAGTTATATTATATTATATTATATTATATTATATTATATTATATTATATTATATTATATTATATTATATTATGACAGAGAGAAATGGAGAGAGGAGGGGAAGACAGAGAGGAGGAGAGAAAGACAGACACCTGCAGACCTGCTTCACCGCATGTGAAGGAAACTCCCTTGCAGGTGGGGAGCCGGGTGCTCGAACCTGGATCCTTACGCCTGTACTTGCATTTTGCACCACGTGCACTTAACCCACTGTGCATGACTCCCCTCTTACTATATTTTTAAAGATTTGTTTATTTATTCAGGAAAAACAATAGAGAGAAAGAATCAGACATTGCTTTGGTACATGTGCTGCCAGAGATTGAACTTGATGGGACGTCATGCTTGAGAGTCCAATGCTTTATCCACTATGTCATTTCCTGGGCCACTCCCTATCTCCTTCTATATAAAAAAAAGTCATCCTGGAGCAGTGACATCCGATTGATGATAATATTGGGTTGTTGGAAAAGTAATGGCAGGGCTGGGCGGTGGTGCACTGGGTTAAGCACACAGTACCAAGATCAAATCCTGCAAGGATCCCAGTTCTAGCCCCCAGCTCCCCACCTGCAGGGCTGCAGGGTGTTTGCTTCACAAGTGGTGAAGTAAGTCTGCAGCTGCCTATCTTTCTCTCTCCTTCTCTATCTTCCCCTCCTCTTCCAATTTCTCTCTGTCCTATCCAATTAAAAAAAAAATGGAAAAAATGACCTCCAGGAGTAGTGGATTCGTAGTGCGGGCACTGAGCCCCAGTGATAACTCTGGAGACAAAAAAAGAAAGAAAGAAAGAAAGAAAGAAAGAAAGAAAGAAAGAAAGAAAGGAAGAAAGAGAGAAAAGTAATGACTTACGACCAGGTGGTAGCGTACCTGGTTAAGCACACACATTACAGTGTTCATGGACCTGGGTTTAAGCCGCTGGTCCTCACTTACAGGGGGGAAGCTTCAGAAGTGGTGAAGCAGTGCTACAGGTGTCTTTCTGTGTCTTTCCCTTTCTATCTCTCCCTCTCTTCTCAATTTCTCTGTCTCTACCCAATAATAAATAAATAAAGGACACATTTTTTGCATAAAAAATTTCCTTTTTCAGCAATTTAACAAATGAATTACCTTTATAAAAGAAGAAGAAATGACAAATCCAGTGTTTGGCCTTAGACCTCTTCTTCATAAGTGGTATAAACAGCCCTGAGGAAGGAAACACAAAGAAGCAGGGTTTGCGGTCCAGGAAATGACACAGTGGATAAAGTATTGGACTTTCAAACATGAGGTCCCAAGTTCAATCCCTGGCAGCACATGTACCAGAATGATGTCTGCTGCTCTCTCTCTCCTCCTATCTTTCTCATTAATGAATAAATTAAATCTGAACAACTATATGCCACCAAGCTAAAGCACCTGGAAGAAATGGATGATTTCCTAGATACCTACCAACTTCCAAAACTAAGTCAAGAGGAAGTGGATAACATGAACAGCCCCATCACAGCTAATGAAATTGAAACAGTTATCAAAAATCTCCCCAAAAATAAAAGTCCTGGACCAGATGGTTTTACAAATGAATTCTACAAAACCTTCAAAGAAGAACTAATACCTCTACTTTTAAAAGTCTTCCAGAAGATTGAAGACACTGGAATACTCCCTGCCAGCTTCTATGAAGCCAACATCACTCTGAGACCAAAAACAGACAGGGACACAACCATAAAAGAAAACTACAGACCAATATCTCTGATGAACACAGATGCGAAAATACTGAATAAAATTCTAGCCAACCGGATACAGCAGTATATCAAAAAGATTGTTCATCATGACCAAGTGGGGTTTATCCCAGGCATGCAAGGTTGGTTTAATATACGTAAATCAATCAATGTGATCCACCACATCAACAAAAGCAAGACCAAAAACCACATGGTCATATCAATAGATGCAGAGAAAGCCTTTGACAAAATACAACATCCCTTTATGATCAAAACACTACAAAAAAATGGGAATAGATGGAAGATTCCTGAAGATAGTAGAGTCTACATATAGCAAACCTACAGCCAACATCATACTCAATGGTGAAAAACTGGAAGCATTTCCCCTCAGATCAGGTACTAGACAGGGCTGCCCACTATTCACTATTCAACATAATGTTGGAAGTTCTTGCCATAGCAATCAGGCAGGAGCAAGGAATTAAAGGGATACAGATTGGAAGAGAAGAAGTGAAACTCTCTATATTTGCAGATGACATGATAGTATACATGGAAAAACCTAAGGAATCCAGCAAGAAGCATTTGGAAATCATCAGGAAATACAGTAAGGTGTCAGGCTACAAAATTAACATTCAAAAGTCATTGGCTGTAAAAAACAGACACAAAGAGAACTTGTAATGGACTTGGTAGGTAAGTAAGGGGGCCAGATAGATAGTATTTGGTGAGGGTACTGCTGATAGAGTGGGGATAATCAAGGACATCTCTAAATGACTGGTGAGGATATCATCGATAGATTAGGTAGAAAAGGTACTGCTAGCTGGAAAAGTACAGAGAAGCTGAAAAGTACAGTTAAAAAATTTGTTTTTGATGAACCTGGAAGTCAAGGATTGGCAGAGAAACCAGAAATCATGAGGAAGGCAAAGAAGAGTCATGAAAGTATATTTTAAAATGAGGCACTCAACTGATGCAATTTGAGATGCTCATCTATGTCAAAGTAGTCACACTACTTGGAACCATGAGAAGCTGTTGTCAGATTAGTGACAGTCCAGGGGTTGTATACTCATCAGTTTAAACACAGTTTAGAGTTAAATTGTACATAGATGTGTAAGTCTAAATTTGTCAAAGCCATTCAGCAAACTTTCTAAACAAATTACCTTTTCTTCCATCTCATAATCCACTCCAAATATTGGACTGGCAGAATATACTTTGTGAAGTGAATTGATTTCCTTAACTGATTCTTGTAGTTTTTCCACAGGATCTATTTTAAAGCCAAGGACATATCCTCCATGCTACAAGGTTAAAAAAAAAAAAAAAAAGAAAAGAAAATCAAACAAAAGCTAGAGGGTTAGTATTTGTAGTTCATGATAAACCACAGTTCTGTTCTCCCTTATTTCAGAGCACAATTATAAACTGGTTTTTAAAAATTAAATGTAAGCATGCATAAAATAGAGAGGAGTACAATGCGTGTCTCTGTAGCTGTCCGTTATCCAGCTTCAGTAAGTAATAACATATGACCAACTCTTTTCTCATCTGCATGGAACAACTCTTTCCCAACAGGATTATTTAGAAACACATCCCAATAGCACATACTTTTATCTGTGAATATAAAAAATGATCTCTCAAGCTTTAAAAAATAGACTGTGGTGGTCCCGGAGGTGGTGCAGTGGATAAAGCATTGGACTCTCAAGCATGAGGTCCTGAGTTCAATCCCCGGCAGCACATGTACCAGAGTGATGTCTGGCTCTTTCTCCCTCCTCCTATGTTTCTCATTAATAAATAAAATAAAATAAAATAAAATAAAATAAGTCAGTGGCATTCCTCTATGCAAACACTAAGTTAGAAGAAATTGAAGTCCAGAAATCAATTCCTTTTACTATAGCAACAAAAACAATAAAATATCTAGGAGTGAAAGACTTATATACTGAAAATTATGAGTCACTATTCAAGGAGATTGAAAAAGACACAAAGAAGTGGAAAGATATTCCATGTTCATGGGTTGGAAGAATTAACATCATCAAAATGAATATATTACCCAGAGCCATCTACAAATTTAATGCTATCCCCATCAAGATGCCAACCACATTTTTCAGGAGAATAGAAAAAATGTTACAAATGTTTATCTGGAACCAGAAAAGACCTAGAATTGCCAAAACAATCTTGAGAAAAAAGAACAGAACCAGAGGCATCACACTCCCAGATTTCAAACTGTATTATAGGGCCATTGTCATCAAAACTGCTTGGTACTGGAACATGAATAGACACACTGACCAGTGGAATAGAATTGAGAGCCCAGAAATGAGGCCCCACACCTATGGACATCTAATCTTTGACAAAGGGGCCCAGACTATTACATGGGGATAGCAGAGTCTCTTCAACAAATGGTGTTGGAAACAATGGGTTGAAACACGCAGAAGAATGAAACTGAGTCACTGTATTTCACCAAATACAAAAGTAAATTCCAAGTGGATCAAGGACTTGGATGTTAGACCAGAAACTATCAGATACTTAGAGGAAAATATTGGCAGAACTTTTTTCTGCATAAATTTTAAAGACATCTTCAATGAAACAAATCCAATTACAAAGAAGACTAAGGCAAGTATAAACCTATGGGACTACATCAAATTAAAAAGCTTCTTCACAGCAAAAGAAACCACTACCCAAACCAAGAGACCCCTCACAGAATGGGAGAAGATCTTTACATGCCATACATCCGACAAGAGTTTAATAACCAACATATATAAAGAGCTTGCCAGACTCAACAACAAGACAACAAATAACCCCATCCAAAAATGGGGGGAGGACTTGGACAGAATATTCACCACAGAAGAGATCCAAAAGGCTGAGAAACACATGAAAAAATGCTCCAAGTCTCTGATTATCAGAGAAATGCAAATAAAGACAATAATGAGATATCACTTCACTCCTGTGAGAATGTCATACATCAGAAAAGGTAACAGCAGCAAATGCTGGAGAGGGTGTGGGGTCAAAGGAACCCTCCTACACTGCTGGTGGGAATGTCAATTGGTCCAACCTCTGTGGAGAACAGTCTGGAGAACTCTCAGAAGGCTAGAAATGGACCTACCCTATGACCCTGCAATTCCTCTCCTGGGGATATATCCTAAGGAACCCAACATATCCATCCAAAAAGATCTGTGTACACATATGTTCTTGGCAGCGCAATTTGTAATAGCCAAAACCTGGAAGCAACCCAGGTGTCCAACAACAGATGAGTGGCTGAGCAAGTTGTGTGTTGGTATGCTTCTAGTTCTGCTTCTGGAATCCCTTCTGTTACATTGCTTGATGTTGTGGTCTATTTACATGATCATTCTGTTACATTGGTTTGGTCTCACTCCCCTGCCTCTGGGAGATTTTGGTTTAGTCCTTGCCTTTCTGCCCTTCTTCTTTCTCCCCGCCCCCTACCCCACATACTTCCTGGGTTCCTGACTCTTCAGCTAGAGGAAAGAGAGGCAAGACAGAATTGGGTTGTGATTAGATTAGATTAGTTTTTTGAACTGTTCGCTGGTGAATAAAGAAATACTGCTTCTCTGCTCAACCATGTGTCCCTGATCATCTGTCTCCTGCTGTGAAGCTAGCCCAGCATACTGGGGCCCTGAACTTTGACCAACAGTTGTGGTATATATACACAATGGAATACTACTCAGCTGTAAAAAATGGTGACTTCACCGTTTTCAGCCAATCTTGGATGGACAGGAGACAGACGACCAGGGACACATGGCTGAGCGGAGAAGCAATATTTCTTTATTCACGAGCGAACAGTTCAAAAAACTAATCTAATCTAATCACAACCCAATTCTGTCTTGCCTCTCTTTCCTCCAGCTGAAGATTGGCTGAAAAAATTCATGTTAAGTGAAATAAGTCAGAAACAGAAGGATGAATACGGGATGATTTCACTCTCAGGCAGAAGTTGAAAAACAAGATCAGAAAAGAAAACACAAGTAGAACCTGAAATGGAATTGGCGTATTGCACCAAAGTAAAAGACTCTGGGGTGAGTGGGTGGGGAGAATACAGGTCCATGAAGGATAATAGAAGACTTAGTGGGGGTTGTATTGTTATATGGGAAACTGGGGAATGTTATGCATGTACAAACTACTGTATTTACTGTTGAATGTAAAACATTAATTCCCCAATAAAGAAAAAATAAATTAAAAAAAATAATAAATTAAATCTTGTTTTTTAAAAAAAAAGCAAAACAGAATTTGTAGACAAATTATCAGAGAAGTTGCCTTGGTCTGTTTGTGTAAAGGACACTAATTTCAGGAGCTAGCTGACTAGTTCCAAAGACCCAGAGTTGCTTTCTGGGACTTTCCATTGTTACTTTTTTTTTTTTTTTTTTTTTTTTTAACTAGAGCATTGTTCAGCTCTGGCTTATGGTGGTGCAGGGGATTGAACCAGAGACTTCGAAGCCTCAGGCTGTTTGCATAACCATTATAGTATCTACCCTTGCCTGCTTTCTGGGACTTTAGAACTAAAAACATAAATAATGGGTCAGAAAAGAATTGAAGTTGCAATATATATTCGTTGCATGAATGTTTCACAACCTGTGGAATAAAGTTTTCACTCTATTTTGTAAAATTTATTTATTTACTCATTTATTGGATAGAAACGTAAAGAAACTTACATGGAAAGGGGAAATAGAGAGGGAGAGACACCTGAAGCACTGCTCATAAAGCCTCCCCGTGCAGGTGGGAACTGGGGACTTGAACCCAGATCCTTGCACATGGTAACATGTGGGCTTAACCGAGTGTGCCACTACCTGACCCTTAGCTTTCATTCTGGTAACTTATTTGGTCTTTTTTTTTTTAATTTTTTTTATATATTTTATTTATTTATTTATTCCCTTTTGTTGCCCTTGTTGTTTTATTGTTGTAGTTATTGGATAGGACAGAGAGAAATGGAGAGAGGAGGGGAAGACAGAGAGGGAGAGAGAAAGACAGACACCTGCAGACCTGCTTCACCGCCTGTGAAGCGACTCCCCTGCAGGTGAGGAGCCGGGGTTCGAACAGGGATCCTTATGCCGGTCCTTGTGCTTTGCGCCACCTGCGCTTAACCCGCTGCACTACAACCCGACTCCCACTTATTTGGTCTTTGCAGCAACAGGCAAACCTCAAAACAGCACCTGGGAGGCAGTAACTTATTTAGGACCTCCGATCCTCGGGCATTGAAGTCTTTTGTAATAAACCAGCTATCCACCTTTGTTCCAATTACTTCTAGGACAAATCGAATTGTCCTGGTTTCACCTACAGCGCCGATTAAAGTGACTGATAATAGAACAGTTGCAACAGGCAACAATAATAGTAATTAAAAACAGGTGCTCAGGACTGTTATGCAAAAAGATTTCCATGCCTGAGGTTCCGGTGTTCCAGGTTCAATACCCTGTGCCACTATAAGCCGTAACGGAACAGTGCTCTGGTTAAAATAAAATAAAAGCAAATGCTTTTTTTTTGCTGCACTATGACGCCAAGAGGGAAATGACGTGGAAGCAGGCGAAGAAGGCAGTGAAGGTCCGATTTGACATCTTCCAGGATTAGCACTCTCACCCTCCAGGTCCCAGGTCCTCCCCCTCCCAAAGCCTCCCTTAGGGGGAGGAGGGAGGTGCTGCCATAGGTCACCGAAGACACCATGCGCTTTCTCATTGGCTCAGATCAGGAAAAGCTCGCCCTGCCATTCGCTAAAGGACAAATAGAGGAAAGCTCATAGGCTGCGTGGTCGCAGGCTCCGCGCGGGGCCAGGCTGGCCTAGGAGGCGGGAGGAGGGAGTCTGCCCCCGCTCGCTGTTGCCGTGGTTACGTCCGGGCACGTGTGCAGTCCCGGAAGCGGGTCGGGGAGGAAGCACTGCCAGATCCGGTTAGGTCGGTCCGGCTGGGCCATGGAGCTGCTTCCTAAGTCCGCACCCCGGCCCGGGCCAGGCTGTCTTCTGCCTCTCTCCGTGCTGCTGCTACTGATCGCTCCGGAGCTGGGCCCGAATGGGGCTCACGCGGAGGAGACCGACTGGGTTCGACTGCCCAGCAAATGCGAAGGTGAGGGGGCGGGGCCGCGGGTGGACTCCTGCGGGAGGGGCGGGGCTTGCGCCGCAGGGTTTGGAGGGTGGAAGGTGCTGGGCGGCTGAGCTTGTTCATTCATTGCACCTACTGTGGGCTCGTTGCGTGTTGGGCTCTGGGACGCGGGTGAGCGAGCGATCAGGTCACTTTGCACCGGAGCTCACATATCAATAAAAACAAGCAGACTATCCAGGGTGGTAACTAGAGAATGACTTCGGGGACTGGATGAGCAGCTTCTAGACTCACCTGGAGACGGGGAGGTTTGTGTGTGTGTGTGTGTGTGTGCGCGCGCGCGCGCGCGCGTGTGCAGTGGGAAATCAGTAAAGGCTTTGTATGGGAAGCCCAAAGAGTAATTAGGAGTGAGTCGCGTAAGAGAAGTGAAAAAATAAGGTTTCCCTTTCAGGAAACCTCAGAGGCAGAGGCCTCCAGGCTGAAGAGCAAAAGACAAGTTTGAGGAACTGAAAAGACCCATATGACTAGTCTCAGAGGAAGATAAACTCAGACTCCCCAGTGCTCTCACCACAACCTGGCTTATATAATTGGCTCTCTTCCCCATCTACTGAGAGCCTGTAAGCAGGGACTTTGTTCAGATACTCATTTACATCATGCGCGCAATCTATATGAATAAACTGAGCTGTAGCCATGCATTGAAGGAGGAAAGTATGAGGCCCAAGAGGTCAGTCACTCTGCAAAAATAATATACCCTGGAAGAACTTGGTGAGGGAGATTTTAGGAATTTAGAAGAATGCATTCCAAGAACAGGGTTAAAGGTATGCTGGTACAGGTGGCAGATTCCATTGCAGAAGCCACTGAGCCAGGGCTATGGCTATGCAAGGTTACCTTTTCTACTTTTTTCTCCTTTCCACTCTGATTGTTTTGTTTTGTTTAATTTTTGCTAAGATCTTTACAGTTACTTTTTCCTTCCCACCTTCCTAACCCCAGTTCTCTATGCTCCCCAAATCAGCTATAAATTGCAATCCCTTTCATCCCAATTCAAAGCATAGAGCAGGCCAGATGTTCCCTAAATTCTGGGGAGGGGGTGGGTTAGGACACATAATCCTTCCATTTGAGAGATTAAAGGTCAGCTGCTTGGGTCTGAACCAATCAGCAGTAGAGCTCCTAGTATGGGTTCTGCTGTGCCCTTTCCCTCACTCCCTTGAGTAGACTGAAGTTATGGTGCTTTCCTTTCAGTCATCTTCTGGTCATAACTGATAGCCTTTAAGGGTTTCACTTCCTCTTCTCTTTGTCTGCTATCCTATTTTAATACCAGAAAGACTGTTTTGTTATCATCATCGTTAAGGAGTTCACATATTTTTTTCCCTTAGGTATTCACAGACTCTGAAGCATAGAGTTGACAAGGATTTTAGAGATCATTCTAGCCCAACCTTACTTTGTAGGTAATTAATAAAGGTTAACTTAAAAGGGATGTGTTGGTCACAGGGTGGCTTGACAAACTCAATTCTATAGTTCCTTTAGTAAGTGGGTGGATGTGCAGGGGATCTAAATGCAGGGCCACACACATGCAAAACTTGTGCTCTGCCACTGAGCTGTAGTCCTAGCTCTTCTAAGGGTGGGTTGTTTGCTTTTTTTTTTTTTTTTTTTTTTTACAAAGGTTATCACTGGGGCTCCAGGACTATATGATTCTAGCACTCTTTTTTTAGGAGGAGAGAGAAGGGGGAGCGTGGTTAGAGGAGAAAAGAAGAGCTTCCACTGTGCAAGTGCTCCTGTGTGGTGGCCAGGGGTTCTTGAACATGGTAAAAATGTGTGCTTTGCCTAGTGAGCTATCACCCAGCCCCTAATTGTCCTGTTTGTTTATTTATTTACTTACTTATTTAGATTCATTTATTTATCAGAAAAGAGGGGGGAAATCGGGCGGTGGCGCAGTGGGTTGTGCGCAGGTGACACAAAGCGCAAGGACCGGCATAAGGATCCCAGTTCTAGCCCCCGGCTCCCCACCTGCAGGGGAGTCGCTTCACAGGTGGTGAAGCAGGTCTGTCTGTAGGTGTCTGTCTTTCTCTCCTCTCTGTCTTCCCCTCCTCTCTTCATTTCTCTCTGTCCTATCCAACAGCAACGACATTAATAACAATGATAATAATAATCACAACAATGGTAAAACAACCAGAGTAGCAAAAGGGAAAAATAGTCTCCAGGAGCCTCGACAATAACCCAGGAGGCAAAAAAAAAAGGGGGGGGGAGTTGGGCAGTAGTGCAGCGGGTCAAGCACACGTGGCGCAAAGCACAAGGACCAGCTCAAGGATCCTGGTTGGAGCCCCGGCTCCCTACCTGCAGGGGAGTCGCTTCACAGGCGGTGAAGCAGGTCTGCAGGTGTCTGTCTTTCTCTCCCCCTTCTCCTCCTCTGTCTTCCCCTTCTCTCTCCATTTCTCTCTGTCCTAACAACAACAACAATAATAACTACAACAACAATAAAAAACAACAAGGACAACAAAAGGGAAAATAAATAAATATTTAAAATTTTTTTTTAAAAAAAAGGAAAAGAGAGAGGGACCAGGTAGTGGCACACCTGGTTGAGCGTGCACATGACCATACTCAAGGACCAGGGTTCAAGCTCCTGGTCCCGACCTGCAGGGGGAAAACTTCATGAGTGGTGAAGTACAGCTGCAGGTGTCTCTCTGTCTCTCCCTCCTTCTCTATCTCCATTCTCCTCTTGAATTCTGTGTCTCTATCCAATAAATAAAAATTATATTAGAAAAGAGAGAACCAGAGCATCACTGTGGCACATGTAATGGGGGTGGGGGAGGAGTCAATCTCAGGACCCCATACTTATAAGTCCAGAGCTTTATTTATTTATTTTATGAAAGAGGGAGAGAGAGGCCAGAGCACTGCTCAGCTCAGTTTTATGGTGGTACTGGGGAATGAATTTGGGAACTCAGAGCCTCAGGCATGAAAGTCGTTTGCATAACCATTATGCTGTCTTCCCAGTTCTCTGCAAGTCCAGTGCTTTAGCTATTGGCCACCTACTGGGCCACCCATAGGGTAACCCTCCAACATTAAATAACTCGTATGTTAAGCCTTTTATACTTCTTCTTCTTTTTTTTACTACCCCCAACTCTAGGATCACTTTATTGAGGAAATGTTGATTACAGCATTCTTGTTATTACCAGGATACATTTCCACATTTCTCTACGTAAGGATCCTCTTAATAGTGTTTTTACTTAACACTGTTATGCCTTGGTTTTTCTTTTCTTCTTTTTTTTGACTCCAGAGTTATCACTGGGCCTCGGTGCACTATGGAGCCTCTGCTCTTGGCGGCCATCTTTTTCCCATTGTTGGATAGGACAGAGAGAAATCGAGAGAGGAGGGGAAGAGAAAGACACCTGCAGACCTGCTCCACTGATTGAGAAGTGACCCCCTACTGGTGGAGGCTTGAACCAGGATCCTTGCACAGTTCTTAAGTTTTGCACTATGTGTGCTTAATCCAGTGCACTACCTCCCGGCCCCCTCTTTTTTTTTTTTTTTTTTTTTTTCTAATTTCATGAGATAGAGAACTTCACACAAGAGAAAAGCCAGTGCACCACTCTGATAGATGTAGCACCAGATATTGAACCAGGAGCCAGGTGTCATACTCTCCAAGTTGAGCCATTTCCCTGGCCAAGACCTTATTAAATGCTGACTGTGTCTGGCCCACAAAGCCTGATCCTGGCTCAGTAGCCTAAGTGGAACAGGCATTAGCACAGAGGAAGGAGAACCTGTCTAGAAGAAGGGGTGGCAGCTGTCCATGAGTGTCTGTGCTCTGCACCATGATTCTTCTCCAGGTCTGACTCTGGCTGGGATCCCCAGAGGGGGTCTTGAAGAGGAAAGCTTTGGAAGAGGTTGGCAGTAAGGTTGATGGGTATAATAAGGGAGATGGCTAATGGTTCCAACGCCCCAGGCCTGGAAGACTAATTGTTGAGGGCGTGGGAAAAGGAGGTAGAGCAGCCAGAAACATCCTCAATTCATTGCTGACTCTGAGATCACTGGCTTATATTTTGCTATTTTCATGTGTTCCAAGCTCTCCAAGTCTTCGAAAAGTTCATCTCACAAGGCTTAGGAGATGTGTTTGTTTTAATATTCTACCCAACTCTGCTGTCAGTATTACAGCAACACCGATGGCATTTAGCCTGCAAGTTTATTTCATTCAGGAGTATCAGTAGCTGCTCAACCACAAACATAGTCTATTAACTAATATTTTCAGGCATTGAATGCATACAGAGTCCTGAACTAGAGGAGTACATGATTCTGTATGTGAGATTTTGAGGGTTCTCATATTCCAGTTGAAGAGACATGTGAGATGATCCAAGACCCTTAAAACATGGGTCCTGCCAAGGCTTGGCTAGAATTAAGAACAGATGGAAAGCCCACCTCGCAGACATGGGGCTCTGGGATTGATCCCCAACATATGGGGACAGTAAGAACTTTATAAGAACAGCAGGGAATTTCCATCAATGGTGAGGCAGTGACACATACACCCTTATTTATTTTTTTCTTCCAGAGCACTGTTTAGCTGTGGATTATGGTGGTGTGAAGGATTGAATCTGGGACCCTGGAATCTCAGACATGAAAGTCGTTTTGCATAGCCATTATTCTGACCCTACCCCCCCACACACACACACTTCCTGTCTGTCTCTCCCACTATCTCCCATTCTGAAAATGAAAGAGGTTGAATTGAGGAGGTAGCTTAGTGACTATGTACATATCAACATAAGACATTGAGTTCAATCACCAGTATCTCATTAAAAAAAGAGTAGAAGGGAGCCGGGCTGTAGCGCAGCGGGTTAAGCGCAGGTGGCGCAAAGCACAAGGACCGGCATAAGGATCCCTGTTTGAACCCCGGCTCCCCACCTGCAGGGGAGTCGCTTCACAGGTGGTGAAGCAGGTCTGCAGGTGTCTATCTTTCTCTCCCCCTCTCTGTCTTCCCCTCCTCTCTCTGTTTCTCTCTGTCCTATCCAACAACGACGACAACAACAATAATAACTACAACAATAAAACAACAAGGGCAACAAAAGGGAATAAATAAATAAAAAAAAAAGAGTAGAAGAATTCCTAGGTGAAGAGGCTTTAAAGTTAAGACTTGGAAAATGGACAGTCACCTGGGAGTTACTAAACACTTCAGCTCAGGCACCTCGTGCTTCTGCTGCTAGCACTCCTCAGGCAATGGTAATTATTTATTTACACTTCTCTAGACTTAGTCTCTAGAAAGAAGGAACCTTGTTTTCATGATTGTATCCCCAGGAAGGGTGAGAGAAAGTAAGAAAATAAATGTAGGGCAGGACAAATAGCACAACCACCTAAGGCTCTGCCAAGTCCCAAGTTCAAAGACTGGGACCACCATAAACCAGAGCTGAGCAGTGCTTGTTAAAAACAAACAACAGTAGTCCAGGAGGTGGCACAGTGGATAAGTGCTGAACCCTCAAGCTT
Organism: Erinaceus europaeus; assembly: GCF_950295315.1. NCBI lineage: Eukaryota > Metazoa > Chordata > Mammalia > Eulipotyphla > Erinaceidae > Erinaceus > Erinaceus europaeus. The sequence continues at coordinate 67,366,416 of NC_080165.1, forward strand.
GAGGTCCTGGGTTTGATCCACAGCACTGTATGTGCCAGCCCAGATGCACTGGCTCTGTAACTCTCCTATAAATAAATCTTTATAAATAAGTAAACATACACAAGCAAGGCCTCTAGGGGGATAGAGTAAATTAACTGCAATAGAAAACTGGTGTTGAACTATATATGAACTCAAACATGGTACAACAGCCAGGGCCAGGGAGATAGCATAGTCGTTATGCAAAAGACTTTTCATGTCTCAAGGAGCTGCATAAGGATCCCGGTTCGAGCCCCCGTCTCCCCACCTGCAGGGGAGTCACTTCACAGGCGGTGAAGCAGGTCTGCAGGTGTCTATCTATCTCTCCCCCTCTCTGTCTTCCCCATCTCTTTCCATTTCTCTCTGTCCTGTCCAACAACAATGACATCAATAACAACAACAATAATAACTACAACAGTAAAACAACAAGGGCAACAAAAGGGAATAAATAAATATTTTTTAAAACTTTAAAAAAAAAAAAGACTTTCACGTCTAAGACTTCAGGGTCCCACATTCAGTCACTGGCAGTACCATAAGCCAAAGCTGAGAATGCTGTGGTTTAAAAATAGAAACAAAACAGCCATAGGAAATATCTGGGGGACATTTGGGAATATTTGAATATGAACTATTAAATGATACTGAAATGATTGTTGATTTTCTTCTGAGTATTATAGTTGTTTTATGGTTATATATGGTTACGAAGGGTGGAACATGCAACTTTCAAAATGATTTTCCAAAATCAGTACCTACATTACAGAAACATTATATTGTTATATATTGGAGAGAGATTGTAACAGTAATTACCAGTTGTTGGCTATGAGAAATTAAATATAGTTAGTTACTCGTTGTACTTTCAACTTTTCTTTATGTTTGAAAGTAAAATATTGGGAGTCGGGCGGTAGCGTAGCAGTTAAGCGCATGTAGTGCAAAGTGCTAGGACCAGAGTAAGGATCCCGGTTTGAGCCCCTGGCTCCCCACCTGCAGGGGAGTCGATTCACAGGCAGAGAAGCAGGTCTGCAGGTGTCTATCTTTCTCTCCCCCTCTCTGTCTTCCCCTCCTCTCTCCACTTCTCTCTGTCCTATCCAACAACGACATCAACAACAACAATAAAAACAAGGGCAACAAAAGAGAAAATAAATATAATAAAAAAATTTTTTTAAAAAAAGAAAGTAAAATATTGTGGTCCGGGAGGTGGTGCAGTGGATAAAGCACTGGACTTTCAAATATGAGGTCCCGAGTTAAGCCCCTGGCAGCATATGTACTAGTTGATTGTCTGGTTCTTTTTATTATTATTATTATTTATTTATTTATAAGAAGGAAACAACGACAAAATCATAGGATAAGAGGGGTACAACTCCACACAATTCCCACCACCAGAACTCTGTATCCCATCCCCTCTCCTGATAGCTTTCCTATTCTTTAACCCTCTGGGAGTATGGACCCAAGGTCATTGTGGGGTGCAGAAGGTTGAAGGTCTGGCTTCTGTAATTGCTTCCCCGCTGAACATGGACATTGACAGGTCTATCCATACTCCCAGCCTGCCTCTCTCTTTCCCTAGTGGGGTGGGGTTCTAGGGAATCTGAGTTACAGGACACATTGGTGGGGTTGTCTGTCCAGGGAAGTCTGGTTGGCATCATGCTGGCATCTGGAAACTGGTGACTGAAAAGAGAGTTAACATATAAAGCCAAAAAAGTTGTTGACTAATCATGAACCTAAAGGCTAGAGTAGTGCAGATGAAGAGTTGGGGTCTCTGTTCTGTAGATAGCTAGTAGGCATATTTTAGTTATATTCCAAAGGGCCTGTGGCTATACTAGTTTGGTTTTTTCTCCCCTGAACCTGAAATCTGATGCAGGTGGATCCTAGTTATTGTCTGGGGAGATGATGTCATGGCTGGAAAAAGGACCAGAAAGCTGGATCAGGGAAGAGAGTAGCTCCCAAATATGGGAAAGGTGTATAAATATTGTTGACTATAAGCCCCATAGATTTGATATGATCTGGGGCCCATATTCAGCTTAGGAGTGTATGTGACCTCTGCATCCCTGTAGATCTGAGCTCACATTCTGTGGTCATCAGTAAGAACGTTCCAAGCTGCCCCAATATCAGGACCCATCTTCCTCAGGTGTAGGACTGTCTGGTTCTTTCTCTCTCTCTTTCTTCCTATCTTTCTCATAAATAAATAAATAATATTTTTTTAAAAAGAAAAAAGAAAGTAAAATATTGTGAGGTGGGTTATTGAGGCAGGAGGAAACAGGGAGAAGTGAAGTCCATAGGGTAAGGGCCAAGAACAGACATGGGACAGCGGATCTTGGAACCAGATTTCACCCAGTGAACTTCATTTGCTGCTAACTCCTTCCCTGCTCAGAGTGTGGACTCAGTCTGGGAGAGGCAACCCCTGGGAGCTGCTTTGCTGAGAGTTGGCACCCACTAGACTCACCTGCACTTAGTGGGCTCTGTCATGTTTCCCTCTTACAGTGTGTAAATATGTGGCTGTGGAACTGAAGTCAGCCTTTGAGGAAACTGGCAAAACCAAGGAAGTGATTGACACAGGCTATGGCATCCTGGACCGGAAGACTTCTGGAGTAAAATACACCAAGTCGTAAGTGAATGGGGAACCCACTGGCCACACCTGTTTTGTTTGTGGAGGTCTCGTGAGTTTAGTGTTCCTTTCTCCTTTCCAACTAGGTTAACAAAGGAAGGCAGCTGTAGGCAAGACCTCACTTGGCCCACTGGCTCTGTCCTCAGCTAAGGGTGTGACCTTCATAAATTCCTTAACTCTTCTCAGCTTCAGATGGTTTCATCTGTAAAAGCAAAACTGTTGGACCTTCCTACTGACTTTTCAGGCCCTTGGATTTCATGGCCCAGTACAGTTTTTCAAAATAATTGGTAATTTAGTGACCACGGAAATAGCTCAGCTTGTAGTGCTTGGGACTTGCACACCTGCGCATCCTGGTTCAATCCTTAGTGTCACATGTGTACCAGAGTAATGCTTTGCTTCTCTTTCCTTTATGTGGCACTCTCTTATAAGAAATAAATAAAATAAGTCTTTAAAAACATATATTGGGATCAGGACCCAGAGAGAGAAGAGGAAAAAGAGAGGGACATTTGGCTGTAATACTGGGGTTATGGGTAGCTTGGAAAGGAAGAGAAGATGGGACCTTAAGAGGGGGGAGAGGGATAATTATATACAAACATAGACAGTTGTAGAAATAATAGTTAATCCATCTCTGCAACCTTAGGGAAACTGCTGTAGCCTAAATTAGAGGGGTTGGGGATTGTATGGAATTATACCCTGCTGACACATAATTTTATAAATCAATAAATATTAAATCACTAATAAATATATTAGTAATAAATAAAATCATATACACACACATATATATACATTGCAAAGGCCAGCAAAATAGCTCATCTGGATAGTGTGCTGCTTTGCTATGTGTGCAGACCAGGTTTAAGCCTGACCCCACTGCATTGAAGGATCCTTCAGTGCTGTGATCTCTTTCTCTCTCTCTGTCTTTAGCTGAGAAGAATGGAGAGAGAGAGAGAGAGAAAATACATATATTGTGCTTTACTATGCTGTTGTTAGAAGATCACAAAGTTTAATTTTACCAGGTGTAAATATGTTTTTAAAAAAAGGAAGGAAAAATAAACTTCTGTCAGCTATGATCATCTTTTCAAAATGAAAGGATATTTTATCATCAAAATTTAATACTTTTAAGCGCAAGGACCGGCGTAAGGATCCGGGTTCCAGCCCCCGGCTCCCACCTGCAGGGGAGCCCCTCCACAGGCGGTGAAGTAGGTCTGCAGGTGTCTATCTTTCTCTCCCCCCTCTGTCTTCCCCTCCTCTCTCCATTTCTCTCTGTCCTATCCAATAACAACCACATCAATAACAACAACAATAATAACTACAACAACAATAAAAAAGACAACAAGGGCAACAAAAGGGTAAATAAATAAATTTAAAAAAAATTTAATAGTTTTTATTTCATTTATTTTAAACTTGGGGTCAGGTAGATAGCATAATGACTATGCAAAAAGGCTCTCATGCCTTAGGCATAGAGGTTTCAGGTTCAGTCCACCACACCACCATAAGCCAGAGCTGAGCAGTGCTCTGGTGGTAAAAAAAAAAAAAAAAAAAAAAAATCAATTAATTAATACTGACTCATTTAGCTTTATAAAATACTACTTCCCATAGAGCTGTTAAAATTTTGTCTCTCTGATCTGTGTTCCAGCATCTCAGAGCCCCCAAAACAGATGACATATCTTCCTTACAGCTCTGACTTCCCGTTGGTGAAATGTCCAGATGTTGGGGTAGGAGGGTTGGGGGAACAGACCACAGATCCACTGGGGCTAGGAGGGGAACTCAGGTCCTATTGCACTGCTATCTTGGCAGGGACTTGCGGTTAATTGAAGTCACTGAGACCATTTGCAAGAGGCTCCTGGACTATAGCCTGCACAAAGAGAGGACTGGCAGCAACCGGTTCGCCAAGGTTGGATTTGTACTTGTCCTTCATCCCTGCTAGGTTGGGCCTGCTCGTCTCTAGGCATGTCTGCTGGGCCAGGTGCTATGTGGAGATCATGCCCTGGGAACCTCCATTCTTGCCCTCTTCCTGCTTGTACTATTCCAATCCTGAGTAGCAACAGGCACACTCATAATGGCCTGGGCCCAGGACCTGCTGCATATCTGCAGGAGTGAAGTCAGGATGTGCAGAATTGGTTCAGGAGACACACAGGGGAGGGGGATGATTGCCCTCTCCTTTCTCTGGACCTCCATCAAGATGCCTGTGAGACATTTAATGTCCTAACCAGGTACCTGAATGCTTCGCTTCCTGAAAAATGAGCTTCTTACAACAGTGGTTCTTTGTCTTCCCATCTTCAGTGGCAAGCCCATGCTAAGACAGTTGCCTCCTATCTTTCTCCACCCAGTTCCTTTCTAGCAATGGAGAGATCAGCCAGAATCCCCTGGAAAACCTAGAGGAAGAGTCTCCAGCAGCAGAAGCCTTAAGTCCTGTCTTTATTTGTTTGACTTTTGTATTTGGTTATAAGTCCATTTCGCCTTAATGTATGGATTTTTTAAAAGTATTTTTTATATTTATTTTCCCTTTTGTTGCCCTTGTTTTTTATTGTTGTTGTAGTTATTATTGTTGTTGTTACTGATATATCATAGTTGTTAGGACAGAGAGAAATGGAGAGAGGAGGGGAAGACAGAGAGGGGGAGAGACAGACACCTGCAGACCTGCTTCACCGCTTGTGAAGCAGTGGGAAGCCAGTGCTTGAACCGGGATTCCTACTCCGGTCTTTGCGCTTCCGGCCACGTGCACTTAACCCGCTTCTACGCCCGACTCCCAATGTATGAATGTTTTAAAAGCATTTTACATGCTTAAAAAAAAAAAAAAGCTAGAAGCAACCTACCCATTCACTAGTAAGGGAGTGGTTAAATAAATTGATATGGCCATTCACTGAACAGTACAACTGTAAAGAAGAAAAAGTTTCTTGGGAGTCGGGCGGTAGCGCAGTGGGTTAAGCGCACATGGCACAAAGCGCAAGGACCGGTGGAAGGATTCTGATTCGAGCCCCCGGCTCCCCACCTGCAGGGGAGTCGCTTCACAGGCGGTGAAGCAGGTCTGCAGGCGTCTGTCTTTTTCTCCTCCTCTCTGTCTTCCCCTCCTGTCTCCACTTCTCACTGTCCTAACAACGATGACATCAACAACAATAACTACAACAACAATGAAAAACAACAAGGGCAACAAAAAGGGGAAATAAATATAAAAATTTTTTTTAATTAAAAGTTTCTTTTTGTTTATCTTTTGTGAATTGAGCTGAACTTATCTAATACATAACTTTAAGTTAAAAAGACAGAGTGGCAGCCAGGAGATAGCACACCTGTCAGAGCATGTATCATAAGACATAGGGTTAAACCCTTTACTGGGAGTCCGGTCTGGCGGTAGCACAGTGGTTACACCATGTGGCACAAAGCGCAGGGACCTGTGTAAGGATCCCGGTTTGAGCCCCCGGCTTCCCACCTTCAGGGGAGTCACTTCACAGGAGGTGAAGCAGGTCTGCAGGTGTCTGTCTTTCTCTCCCCCTCTCTGTCTTCCCCTCCTCTCTCCATTTCTCTCTGTCCTATCCAACAACAGCAACAATAAAAACAACGAGGGCAACAAAAGGGAAAATAAATATAATTAAAAAAACAACAACAACAAATCACTGCGTGGAAGCACCACAGCACTAGGGAAAGTTCCACAGATGATGGAGCAGCACTGTCATGTCTTTCCCTCTCTCTGTCTCTGCTGCTCCCTTTTCCTCTATCTAGATTCAGATAAATGAAAAAGTTGGCCCAGGAGTGGTAGAATCAGACATGTACAAGACACAGGTGCCACAAACAACAACAACAAAAAGTCAATGTGTAGATTAGTTTGTATGAAGTAGACTAATGCTTATGTAAATAGCTGATGTACACAGGCAGGGAAAAGACTCTCATAGAGAACAGCGACTGAATACATGAAGCTGGGGTTCTCATATGCCAGAGCGATAGTCTAGCCTCTTTCACACGCACCAACAAACAAGAAAATGGGAGTGGGAGCAGGCAGTGGTTCACTCAGGTAAGCGTACATATCACCACATACAAGGATCTGGATTTGAGCCCCCGCTCCCTACCTAAAAGGTAAAGCTGCAAAGCAGGTCTGCACATGTCTGTCTTTCTCTCTCCATCTCTATTTCCCTTCCCCTCTCTATTACTCTCTGTTCTGTCAAAATAAAATAGAAAGAAGAAAAAAAAAAAAAAAAGCTGCCAGGAGCCATGGATTCGTAGTGCTGACACCAAGCCCCAGTGATAACCCTGGTGGCAAAAAAAAAAAAAAAAGTCCCCCACTTTTTAAAAAATATTTATTCCCTTTGTTGCCCTTACTGTTTTATTGTTGTAGTTATTATTGTTGTCATTGCTGTTGGATAAGACAGAGAGAAATGGAGAGAGGAGGGGAAAGACAGAGGGGGAGAGAAAGATAGATACCTGCAGACCTGCTTCACTGCCTGTGAAGCGACTCCCCTGCAGGTGGGGAGCCAGGGCTCAAACCGGGATCCTTACGCCGGTAAGTCCCACACTTGTGCTTTGCACCACCTGTGCTTAACCCACTGCGCTACAGCCAGACTCCCGTCCCCCACTTTTTTTTCTTTCTATTTTGTTGGATAGGACAGAGAAATTGAGAGGGAAGAGGGAGGATAGAGAGGGAGAGATAAAGACAGACACCTGCAGACTTGCTCAGGAAGGTTTGAACCTGAGTCCTTGAGCATGGTATTATGTGCACCATCATCCAGCCCCCATAAATTTTTTTAAGGTGGAGGAAGAGATCAGACAGTAATACACCTGGTAAAGCACACTTTACCATGCTTAAGGATCCAGATTCAAAGTTCCCGGCCCCCCACCTGAGGTAGAGAAGCTTCACGAATGGTGAAGTAGTGCTAAATGATGCCTCTCTTTTCCCCTTTCCTATATAAGGAAAAAGAAAAAGAAAAAAAGCTATCAGGAGTAGTAAATTCATCAAACCCCACCAATAACCCTTGTTGGAAGAAAGAGGAAAAAAAAAGATGGAGGAGAGGATGTATTTGTGTGCATTTTGCATGTACTTGTATGCATTCTCTCTAGAATGATAGAAGAACTAGACACAGTACTCTCTCTGGGGAGAAGATCTAGAAAAAATGTTCACAGATCAGACTCCCTCCTACCTCTCTTGTGCCCTCAAAGATACAAGCCCTGGGAGGAACCTGGAGCAGCAGTAGGCGTGGATGTAGGGGAGTGAGCCAAGACAAACATATTTCCTTGGAAAAAGGAGTAGCAGTTCAGAGGGCCTGAGGGCAGCAGCAGACCTTGGAAGGTTTAGGTGTGAGGAGGCGGCACCTTTAGGCCTGGCTGGATATGGTGAGGGCTGGTATGAGAAGCCTTGGCAGGTTCTGAACTTTCCAGGGCTGGTCCTTGTACCTCTAGGAGAGGAGAGTAGGGTCTTAAGAAGGTGCCCCTGCCCCTCACGCCTGGTTACCTCTTCTAGGGCATGTCAGAGACCTTTGAGACACTGCACAACCTGGTCCACAAAGGAGTGAAGGTGGTGATGGACATCCCCTATGAGCTGTGGAATGAGACCTCTGCAGAGGTGGCTGACCTCAAGAAGCAGGTACAGACTTAGTGTATGTGTGTGTGTTGGGGTGGGGGGGCCGGGAGAGAGGTTGGTCTGCTGCTGAGCAAGGCCATTGAGGGCTTTCTGGCTTCAGCCAGTGGGTCTCCTGAGAATCACATCTGCCCGCCTGTCTTGGAGTGGGTTGTGGGGCTCGGTGTCAGTGCCAGAGTATCCCTCATTTGAGGTGTTGTGTTCACAGTGCGACGTGCTGGTGGAAGAATTTGAGGACGTGATTGAGGACTGGTATAGAAACCACCAGGAGGAGGACCTGACACAGTTTCTTTGTGCCAACCACGTGCTGAAGGGGAAAGACACCAGTGAGTCTGGGGGTTGGAGAAGGGGTGCGAGGGGACAGGAAAGATCTAAAACATAAGGGCATTGCTCCACGTCTGTCCTGGGGAAGCTTGGAGTGGGATAAGAGGGCCAAAACCAGAATGACCAGCAGATAACTCAGCTGCCCCCAGGGTTCCCCAGTCCCTCTGGGGGCCAACCCCTCATTGGTGCTCCTCACCCAGCAAGCCAGTCTGTTGAGGGTCTCTTTCCTCTTCACCCAGGTTGCCTGGCAGAGCAGTGGTCGGGCAAAAAGGGGGATACAGCTGCCCTGGGTGGGAAGAAGTCCAAGAAGAAGAGCAGCAGGGCTAAGGCATCAGGCAGCGGCAGCAAACAAAGGAAGGAGCTGGGCGGCCTTGAGGGAGACCCTGGCCCCGAAGAGGATGAGGGCATCCAGAAGGCATCCCCTCTCACACACAGCCCACCTGACGAGCTTTGAGCCTAACCCGGAAGTCTCTGCACCAAGATCCCTGGTCTGGAAGCTAGAGTCCAGGCACGACCTGGCAGGCAAAGACAGCGCTCCCTGGCTGCAGATTCTCCCCTCCTGGCTTGTGGCTTCTGTCGGGAAGAGAGACAGACAAAGACGCCAGCCCCCAGGAAGAATTCGGATCAGCTGCCATCAGCTTGTACTGGCCTTTTCCCTCTGCCCAGCAGTCTTCTGGCCTGGCCTCGGGCCACTGTGTGATGGCAGGACTGTCCAGGACTCCATTGTGGACTCTGGTGGAGCAGGTGTTGGGGCCAGCTCCAGGGCCCACTGGAGCTCACAAGGCCGCACTCAACCTTCACCTCCCCTCACCCCTCCCCTCTGCAGGGAAACAAGGCTGCGGGCCTTCAACCCCTTCTCACCCACTCACCCCATCCTGTGGACACCTGTACTCTGCCTGGCTCTCTCCAGGGCTCACAGAGTAAAAACCTTTTGGCCTTTTTTGTTCCGCTTTCTGAGTCCCCTTTAGCCCCTGAGGGGTGGGGGGGCTCTTGTTGCTCTTTGTGCACCTTACCTTGCAGCCTTGGGGCCTGAGGACATACAGCCTGCTCCTGTCCTCTGGTTACTGAGGCCAGACCTACCAGCTGGGGATGGAGCCACAGCAAATCCAGGGAGGACTTGAACTTGGGGTGAGGAGTGGCTGTGGGGGCGACCTGCATAGTGCCTCGGCTGTGCTCTGATCTGCCCTTGGTCTCCCTGAGCTCTTCCAGGCTAGGAGGGCTTCCTCACCTACGCCCTGGACACCAGCTGCCTCATTCTTTCTGTCCCTCACCCTCCCTCCCCTTTCCCTCTCTCCCCCAGGCCTTCCCAGTTGTGTAAAGTGTTTACTGGTGACCCCACTGGCACCTGCCCCACCCCACCCTACCTCCATCTAGGCCTACTTGTTGGTTTTGAACCTTGTTCTTTGCTGACCACACTGCTCACTGCTGTACCTTGCCGTGTGCCTACATCCAAAGAAAGGACAGCCCAGTCCCCCAACAGCAGCTGGTTACATGGTGTTCTCTAGGGACAGGAACAGGAAGGGGTGGCAGGGAGGGAGGCGCCTCCCCCGTATGTCCTGAGGGCAGGGGTCAGGGCAGTGGGAGCAAGAGCAACAACAGCTGCAAGTATTCAAGATGCTTTAGCCTTAACCCTTATGACACACTCATGAAGTGGTGCCTTTAGCCCCGTGTTAGGAAAGAGCAGACTGAAGCTTAAATCACAGAGTAGAGCAGCTGGCTCTCAGACTCTGCATCCATTGTACTTGGGCTACCACCTCCAGCAACCTCTTCAAATAGGAAGCAGCTGTTGACTTGAACAGAAGGCAAAAGGTCCCAGCAGAGCTGTGCCCCCACTGTCAGCACCCATGCTGAGATCCCCCCATTTGTCCTGGGCTGAGGTTAGTGGTACAAGTGGTAGAAGGGAATGCATTGCTGAGGTGCCTGAACTTCTGGGGAACCCCTTAAAGTCTATGCTCAGCCCCTCATTCCCTTCCCCAAAGTAGGACATCAAAAGTCACAATGGAACAAACCAGAAGGTTTTTAAAAAAGCATTTATTTATTTATGAAAAAAGGGGGGCAGGTGGTCATGCACCTGGTTGAGTGCACATGTTACAATGTACAAGGACTGGGTTCTAGCCCCCAGTCCCCACCTGCAGGGGGAAAGCTTCACGAGTGGTGAAGCAGGGCTACAGGTGTCTGTCTCTCTAACTTTTTATTTCTTTATTTTTTAATTTTTTTCCCTTTTGTTGCCCTTGTTGTTTATTGCCATTGTTGTTGTTATTATTGTTGCTATTGCTAATGTTGTTGTTGGATAGGACAAAGAAATACAGGAGAGGCAGACAGAGAGGGGAAGAGAAAGATAGGCGCCTGCAGACCTGCTTCACCACCTGTGAAGCAACCCCCCCTGCATGTGGGGAGCCGGGGTCTTGAACTGGGATCCTTATGCTGGTCCTTGTGCTTTGTGCCACGTGTGCTTAACCCGCTGCACCACTGCCCGGCTCCCAACTTTTTCTTTATTGGGGGATTAATGTTTTACAGTCAACAGTAACTACAGTAGTGTACATGCGTAACATTTCTCAGTTTTCCACATAATACAACCCCCACTAGGTCCTCTGCCATCATGTTCCAGGACCTGAACTCTTCCCCCCCACCCCAGAGTCTTTTACTTTGGTGCAATACGCCAACTCCAGTCCAAATTCTGCTTAGTGTTTTCTCTTCTGATCTTGTTTTGCAACTTCTGCCTGTGAATGAGATCACCCCATATTCATCCTTCTGTTTATGACTTATTTCACTTAACATGATTTCTTCAAGCTCCATCCAAGATGGGCTGAAAACAGTGAAGTCACCATTTTTTATAGCTGAGTAATATTCCATTGTGTATATATACCAAAGCTTGCTCAGCCACTCATCTGTTGTTGAACACCTGGGTTGCTTCCAGGTTTTGGCTGTTACAAATTGAGCTGCTATGAACATAGGTATACACAGATCTTTTTGGATGGGTGTGTTCGATTCCTTAGGGTATTCTCTCTTTATGTAATCCTTCCTCTCAAATTCTGGCTGCTGCTATCAAATAAAAAAAAAAAAGAAGAAGAAATTAAGAGGGAGTCAGGCGCTAGTGCAGTCGGTTAAGCGCACGCTGCGCTCCAGCGGAAGGATCCTGGTTCGAGTCCCTGGCTCCCCACCTGCAGGGGAGTCACTTCACAGGCAGTGAAGCAGGTCTGCAGGTGTCTCTTTCTCTCCCCCTCTCTGTCTTCCCCTCCTTTCTCCGTTTCTCTCTGTCCTATCCAGCAACAACGACATCAATAACAACGCTAACAATAAGCACAACAATGGTATAAACAACCACGTTAACAAAAAGGGAAAAAATGGCTTCCAGGAGTAGTGGATTCATGGTGTAGGCACCAAGCCCCGGCAATAACCCTGGAGGCAAAAAAAAAAAAAAAAATTAAGGAAGAATCAGAGCATCACTCTGGCAAATGTATATGGTGACTGGAATCAAAATCATGCTTGTGAGTTCACCACTATCACAGGTTTTTGGGTTGTTGTTATTCATGTTGTCATTGTTGGATAGGACAGAGAGAAATGGAGAGAGGAGGGGAAGACAAGGAGAGAGAAAGATAGACACCCGCAGACCTGCTTTATTGTTTGTGAAGTGACTCCCCTGCAGGTGGGGATCCGGGGGCTGGAACCGGGATCCTTATGCTGGTCCTTGCACTTCACGCCACCTGTGCTTAATCCGCTGCATACCGCCTGACTCCCGTTTTTTTTTTGTTTGTTTGTTTGTTTTTTGTTTTTTTCAGTAGAGACAGAGTGAAAGAGCACAGCGCCAAAGCTTGCTTCAATACAGTGGGGGCTGGACTTGAGCCTGGGTCATGCACGTGGCAAAGCTGCATGCTATCCAAGTGAGCTATTTCACCCCATTTTTTTTTTTAACACAGCAGAGAGACTTTCATGCCTGAGGCTTCAAGGTCCCAGGATTAATCCCTAGCACCAACAAAAGCCAGAGCTGATCAGTGCTCTGCTCTTTCTGTGTTTTTCTCCCTGTATTTCTCTCATTAAAATAAAACATTAAGGGGCCAGGTGGTGGCACACCTTGTTGAGCACACGTTACAATGCACAAGGACCCAGGTTTGAGCCCCTGTCCCCCAGCTGCAGGGGGACAACTTTGTGAGTGTTAAAGCAGTGTTGCAGTTATATTTCTTTCCCTCCGTCTCCCCCTTCCCTCTCCATTTATGGCTGTCTCCAATAAATAAAAGATAATTAAAAGTAATAGTAATAATAAAACATTAAAAGAAGATGTGGGGGGCTGGGCCATAGCATAGCGGGTTAAGCACACATGGCACGAAGCGAAAGGACTAGTGTTAAGGACCCCGGTTTAATCCCCCTCCCCCCCACACCTGCAGGGGAGTCGCTTCACAGGCAAACTCTCTCTCCCCCTCTGTCTTCCCCTCCTCTCTCCATTTCTCTCTGTCCTATCCAACAACGACAACAAGAATAACTACAACAAAACAGCAAGGGAATAAAATATTTTTTTTAAAAAATCTGTTAAGAGAATGGGGCTGGGCGGTAGCACAGTGGGTTAAGCACACAGGGTGCAAAGCACAAGGACAGGAGTAAGGATCCCGGTTCAAGCCCCCAGCTCCCCACTTGCAGGAGGGTTGCTTCACAAGCGGTGAAGCATGTCTGCAGGTGTCTGTCTTTCTCAATTTCTCTTTGTCCTATCGAACAACAACAATAGCTATAACAACCATAACAAGGGCAACAAAAATTGGAAAAACAGCCTCCAGGAACAGTGGATTCATAACGCTGGCACCGAGCCCCAGTGATAACCCTGGAGGCAAAAAAATGCTCTAAGAGAGAAAAGCACTATTCTAAGCACATATGACACCATATGTCAGTCCTATGTTCTACCAGTTGAAATAGTTCTCCCAGTTACCAGATCGGAAGTTTTTTTTATCTGACCCTTGAGGCTTACAGCAGGTCCTTGAAGGACCATCTATGATCTACACCCCCCCATCTCCAGGACTGGCACTGCCCCCTGTTAAAGAGATCTGTAGGTGGTTCAAACCCCCAGTCCCCTCCCTGCTCATGAGAGGTGGAGCAGTGCTGTAGGTGTCTCTTTCCCACTCTTCCCCCTTCCGTCTCAATTTCTGTCTCTATCAAATAAATACAAGTATTAAAAAGAGAGAGAAAGCTTTAAGCAGTGAGAGTCCAGCCTAGTCTCAGGTCCCATCCTGGACTTTGTTCTCAGCATAGGAAATGACTGGGTCAGGAGCAGAAACCTGGCTGGGAAACCAGTTCACATCTGTCCCCAGAGCTGTATTTGGTTTTAGTGCAGAACAAAGTAAAGACCTATCCCCTTACAGGGTGTTGACTCAGTGGCCCAATCCCAGGCCAAGCCTCAGAAACAGGGTGGACAGCTCTGCTCTCTGACCTGTGCCTGCTGTGTGATGAGTGCCCGGCCTTCTGTGAAGGTCAGACATGCTTCATACTCTCCGGCTCTCCACACACCCACCCCAGCAAACAGCTTCTCTCCTGGCCAGCCAAGAACAGTTAGAGGGCAGGATACAGCTTCCCAGTCTCTTATTCTTCTCACCACACAAACAAGCCTTTTTGTTTCTTTTGTTTATTTCGTATGAGAGAACTAGAACATTAGCATAAGCAGCACTGTGGATCAAACTAGGGACCCCACATATGCAAGTCTGATGTTCTATCACCACATATATCCCTGATTGCAATGCATTTTAAAAATATTTCACTCATTTTTTTCTATATTGGGATTAATAGCTGACAGTCAACAGTAAAATACAGTAGTTTGTACATGGTGTAACATTTATCAGTTTTCCACATAACAATTCAACGCCTTATTCATTTTTATTTTAATGAGAGAAATACAAAGAGACCAGGGGGGCCAGGTGGTGGTGCACCAGGTTAAATGCACATAGTACGAAGTACAAGGACCCACGCAGGGATCATGGTTCAAGCCCCTGGGGTCCCACCTGCAGGGGGTTTACTTCACAAATGGTGAAGCAGGGCTACAGGCATCTATCTTTCTTGCTCCCTCTCTATCTTCACCTCCCTTCTCAGTTTCTCTCTTGTCCTATCCAAAAATCAAGAAAATGGCTACAGGAGCAGTGGATTCATAGTTCAGGCACTGAGCCACAGCAATAACCCTGAAGGGAAAGAAAGAGAGAAAGACCTACTCAGTTCCACTCTTGCTCATAGTTGTGCTGGGGATTGAACCTGGGACTTCAGAGTCCCTGGCACAAATGTCTTTTGCACAACCATTATGTTTTTCTCCCCAGCCCACATTTCTTTTTGTTTTTGTCACCAGTGCTATCACTGGGACTCAGTACTAGCACTACAAATCCGTTGCTCCCAGTGGCCATTTTTTCCCTTTTTATTTTTTATTTGATAGGACAGAGAAAAATTGAGAGATGGGGAGACAAAACAGGAAAAAGATAAACACTTAAAGGCCTGCTTCAGCACTTGTGAAGTGTCCCCCCTTCAGGCGGGGAGCAGGGGCTTGAACTCTGGTCCTTGTGTATGGTAATGTGTGCATTTAACCAGTTGTGCCACTGCCCAGCATCCTCCCACAATGCGTTTTTGAACTTGAATATATGGCCTCCCACTTTCCTAGACTCCTGCCCTCTATAGATAAGGGGACTGTCTGAGTTTGAGCTAACTTGATTTAGTTTCCTTATTAGAAATCCTAGGGGCCAGGTGATGGCACACCTAGTTGAGTATACATACTACAATGCATAGGGACCCAAGTTCAACCTTCAACCTAACCCCCACCTTCAGGGGGAAGCTTTGCAAGTGGTGAAGCAGTGTTGCAGGTGTTACTCTCTATCCCTCACTATCACCCCATTCCCTTTCAATTTCTGGCTATAACTATCCAATAAATAATTTTAATTAAAAAAAAAAAAGTGGTCCAGGAGGTGGTGCTTTGGACTCTCAAGCATGAGGTCCCGAGTTCAGTCCCCGGCAGCACATGTGCCAGAGTGATGTCTGGTTCTTTCTCTCTCCTCCTTTCTTATAAATAAATAAAATCTTTTTTAAAACTAGATAAATAAAAATAGGTGCCAGGCAGTGGCACACCTGGTTAAGCACTCACATTACAATGCACAAAGACCTAGGTTCGAGCCCCTGGTCCCCACCTGCAGGTGGAAAGCTTCATGAGTGTTGAAGCAGGGCTGCAGGTATATCTCTGTTTCTTCTACTCTCTACCTCTTCCTTCTGCCTCTATCCAATAATAAATAAACAAAAATATAAAATAAATAAAATAAAAATAGGGGGCCAGGCAGTGGTGCACCTGGATAAGCGCTCACATTACAATGTGCAAAGACCCAGGTTCAGTCCCCTGGTTCCCACCTGCAGGGAGAAAGCTCCACAAATGGTGAGGCAGGGCTTCAGGTGTCTCTCTGTCTCTTTATCTCCCCATCCCTCTCAGTTTCTCTCTGTCCCTATCCAATAATAAATAAATATAAAATAAATAAATAAAAATAAACAAATCTCACAAAAACTTATATCCCAGTGTTAAAAAAGAAATAAATCCTGGGGGCCGGGCGGTAGCGCAGCGGGATAAGTGCACATGGCTTGAAGCACAAGGACCGGCGTAAGCACCCTGCTTTGATCCCTTGGCTCCCCACCTACAGGGGAGTCGCTTCACAAGCAGTGAAGCAGGTCTGCAGGTGTCTCTCTTTCTCTCCCCCTCTCTGTCTTCCCCTCCCCTCTCGATCTCTCTCTGTCCTATCCAACAATAATAACAACAAAATAGGGGGGGAAATGGCCATCAGGAGCAGTGGATTCATAGTGCAGGCACTGAGCCTTAAAGATAAACCCTGGAGACAAAAAAAGAGAGAGAGAAAAGAGAAGAAAGCAAGGAAAAAATATTTTTAAAAAAAGAAAGAAATCCTATTAGTTCAGAGTGGTTTTGAGTTTTTGTTTGTATTTTAACCAAAGCACTGCTCAGCAGTGCCAGAATTTGAACCTGGGACCTTGGAACCTCAGGCATGAAAGTCTTTTGTGGATGGGGGGAGATAGCATAATGGTTATACAAAGAGACTTTCATACCTGAGGTTCAAACTCCATAAACCAGAGCTGAGTAGTGCTCTGGTAACCAAAAGCCCTCTCATGTGTCACTTGAGGAACTTGTCTTTCCCATAAAGAAGGAATGGTAGGGACTGCCCTACTCTCCAAAGGAAGGCTAGGCCATTTGACCCAGCCACTCAAGAGAAACTGGTCCTGAAATTTGTGCAACCTAGAACGTTCCCAGTTGTGACCATGAACTTCAAGCTAAGACCAATAAAGATTCAGGTTATACAGGCTACTGTGCTACATATGAAATATGTATATATATATATATATATATATATATATATATATATATATATATATATATATCTATCTATCTATCTCCTGGGTCAAGTGGATGGGGTAAACAGTTAATAGATTTTCTTCAAGTTTGGGAGCTACTCTCTGCCCTAATCCAACTTCCTACCTGAATTCTCAACTCTGACACCATTTTCCCAGACGATACTTTTGTCCAACTCCATGTTAGCTATTAAACTCAAGCCAAACTAAGTAAGTCATAGCTCCCTAGGAACATATTTAACATAGGACTTCCCCTTTCTTTCCACCTTAAGATCCCTGTTTTCATTTGCTCTATTCCTACTTTTTGGTCCCTGTTCATTAGTCATTTTGTCCCGTTTTATATCTTAATTGCCTTTCAGCTTGCAGATGCTGTCATGATTTCATCTTGAGTTCCCTGGGCAGATAACATCACCAATGTGTCCTGGAACCTCACCTCTCCAGAGCCTTACCTCACTAGAGAAAGATAGAAACAGACTGGGAGGGAGCCGGGTGGTAGCTCAGCAGGTTAAGCGCAGGTGGCACAAAGCACAAGGACAAACATAAGGATCCCTGTTCAAGCCCCCGGCTCCACACCTGCACCAGGGGGTCGCTTCACAAGAGGTGAAGCAGGTCTGCAGGTGTCTATCTTTCTCTTCCCCTCTTTCTTCCCCTCCTTTCTTCATTTCTCTCTGTCCTATCCAACATCAACAATAACAGTAATAACCACAACAACAAGGGCAACAAAAAGGAAAAAAAATGGCCTTCAGGAGCAGTGGATTCATGGGGGCAGGCACCAAGCCCCAGCAAAATAACCCTGGAGGCAAAAAAAAAAAAAAACAGACTGGGAGTATAGATCAACCTGCTAACATTCATGTCCACTAGAAAAACAATTACAGAAGTCAGAACTCCCACCTTATGCACCCCCCCCAAAACTTTTTTTCTTGGTTCATACTCCCAGCAGGAGAGAAATGATAGACAAGACCAGAGGGCTCTGAACTCTTAACTCCATCAGGACCTGATGAGAGAAGAAAAGAAAGGAAGGACATTCGGAAGTAGTAATGGGTGTAGGTGTTACTTAAAAAAGGAAGAGAAGAGCGGCTGGGTGGTAGTACAGCGGGTTAAGCAAAGGTGGCGCAAAGCACAAGGGCTGGCATAAGGATCCCAGTTTGAGCCCCCAGCTCCCCACCTGTAGGGGAGTCACTTCACAAGCAGTGAAGGAGGTCTGCAGTTGTTTTTCTCTCCTCCTCTCTGTCTTGCCCTCTTCTCTCCATTTCTCTCTGTCCTATCCAACAACAACAGCTATAACAACAATAACAAGAACAACCACAACAAGGGTAACAAAATAGGAAAAATAGCCTGCAGGAGCAGTGGATTTATAGTGCTGGCACTGAGCCCCAGCGATAACCCTGAGGGCAAAAAGAGAGAGAGAGAGAAAGCAGAGCCATAGAAAAAAAAGGGCAAATATAGACAGGTAGTTATAGTTAACTCATATCTGCAACCTTGGGAGAGCTAGTGTAGCTTCCAGTGGAGGGAATGTGGATACACACTCTGGTGGTGGGTATGGTGCAGAATTATACCCCTGTTATCTTAGAATTTTATAAATCAACATTTAGTCACTAATAAAATTAAAAACAAAACATCTGGGAAGAATGCCAATGTAATGGGTTTACATGCCTGAACCTCTGAGGTCCCAGGTTTAATTACTGATACCACCATAAGCCAAAACTGAACAGAGTCAGAAAAAAAATTTTAAAAACTCAGTGGCTGAATGGTAGAGCATATGATGGGTATACCCAAGGCATTAAATACTTTAATTAAGGGAGTTGGGCGGTAGCACAGTGGTTAAGCACACATGGTGCAAAGCACAAGGGCCAGCATAAGGATCCCAGTTTGAGCCCCCAGCTCCCCACCTGCAGGGGAGTTGCCTTACAAGCGGTGAAGCAGGCCTGCAGATGTCTATCTTTTCCCCTCCTCTCTCCATTTCTCTCTGTCCTATCCATCAACGACATCAATAACAACAATAATAACTACAACAATAACAAGGGCAACAAAAGGGAATAAATAAATAAAAATACTTTAATTAAATCTTTATCAGATCAGTAATATAGCTCTCCTGGGAAGTGCACCTGCTTTATCATGACTGTGAGCCAGGAGCTAAACAAATCTATGGTGTCTTTTCTTTCCATTCTGTGTCTCTGACCCAGAACAATGATGCTCGGTTATGCAAAAAGAAATCCCCTGTTGAGAATACCGGGAGGCAGAGCTACGAGCAGCAGCAGATCGCTTTCTCTCCTCTCCTCTCCCGGATCAACTAGGAATACCAAAGGAGACCACCCGGGACCAAAACAAGACAGGACTAGAATGACCACAGGAACCCACTAAATCACCAGTGAGTACAAACACGTGTGGCTGGTGACAGAGGAGAGAGAAGCATAAGGAGAGATTAAGTGGCTGCTAACAGTCCAGCAGTTTATCGGTTGAGACACCACCTCCAGTCTGCTCCACCAACAAGGGGACAGCTGAAGGGAGGAGAGGACTCCTCAGAGACTCACCAAGTGCAACTCTGAGTCTCCATTGCTACTGCCCTCAGAATCTGGAGCAGTGATAGGGAGGGACACCAGGGGACAGAGATCTAACCAGGAAACTCAGGAGAAGACCTATACCTCAGTGACATAGCTGAGGGGCTGTGAAAGTCTCTTTGCATAACCACTAGATTATCTCTGCCACACCCTGCTTTATCTCTTGGTCAGGAGTCAGTGATTAAGCTAAGAAGCCTATTGATAGTTTAAAAGCCCTCAGGCTCCCATAGCCTACAGGGAAGAAAAAAAAAGAGGCTTTTAAACCACTGAGCTCCAACTCAGGGATTAAAATACTATTGAAACAACTATTAACTTCCACCACTGTGAACCCTTTAATTAACTTACTTAGACACAAGTCATCCAGGCAATAGTGATCAGTAATTTGAAAAGTACTGAGAAAGGGAACTCATAACATAATATATAAAATGGTTAAAACAACAAGGAGAAATATTGGAGACTCGAACCAGGACAAGAGTCCAGCTAAAAGTCCTCCAGAGGGTGAAGCACAAAATAACGAGTTCAACATCCAAACATTAGCTAAGGAAATAATAACAGGAGTGAGTAAAGAATTTGAAAAAGTTGTAATCAGAAATACAGGAACAACAAATGAAACTATGGAAGAAAATACTAATTATCTCATGGTTATTAGAGAGCTGAAAGCTGAAATCGCTGAGCTAAGAACGCAACTAGCTGAACAAACTAAAACAGTATCAGAACAGGGCAACAAAATAGATGAACTCCAGAAAACAGTAGAGGGCAGAGAGAATAGAATCAATGAGGCTGAAGACAGAATTAGCAAGATCGAGGATGAATTAGAGGCAACTAAAATGAAGTAAGAGATCTCAAAAAGAGATTAATAGATGCTGAAAACAACAACAGAGTCCTATGGGATGACTTCAAAAGAAATATACGCATTATTGGCTTACCAGAGGAAGAAAGAGAAGGGGAGGAAGAAAGCATTCTCCAGGCCATAATAGCTGAAAACTTCTCTAGTCTACACAACATCAAAGACATAAAGATTCAAGAAGCGATTCGACTTCCGGAGGCGGAGCTACGAGCAGCAGATCGCTTTCTCTCCTCTCCTCTCCTCTCCTCTCCTCTCCTCTCCTCTCCTCTCCTCTCCTCTCCCGGATCAACTAGGAATACCAAAGGAGACCACCCGGACCGAAACAAGACAGGACTAGAATGACCACAGGAACCCAGTAAATCACCCCTGAGCACAAACACGAGTGCGTGGCTGGTGACAGAGAGGAGAGAGGGGCCTAAGGAGAGATTAAGTGGCTGCTAACAGTTCAACAGTTTATCAGTGGAGACACCACCTCCAGTCTGCTCCACAACAAGGGGACAGCTGAAGGGAGGAAAGGACTCCCCAGAGACTCACTAACTGCAACTCTGAGTCTCCATTGCTACTACCCTCAGAATCTGGAGCAGCGATAGGGAGGGACACCAGGGGACAGAGATCTAACCGGGAAACTCAGGAGAAGACCTCTACCTCGGTGGCATAGCTGAGGGGCTGTGAAAGTCTCTGCATAACCACTAGATTATCTCTGCCACACCCTGCTTTATCTCTTGGTCAGGAGTCAGTGATTAAGCTAAGAAGCCTATTGATAGTTTAAAAGTCCTCAGGCTACCATAGCCTACAGGGAAGAAAAAAAAAAAGAGGCTTTTACACCACTGAGCTCCAACTCAGGGATTGAAAAAACTGTTAACATATATAAAATGGTTAAAACAACAAGAAAAAATATTGGAGACTCGAACCAGGACAAGAGTCCAGCTAAAAGTCCTCCAGAGGGTGAGGCACAAAACAACGAGTTCAACATCCAAACATTAGCTAAGGAAATAATAACAGGAGTGAGTAAAGAATTTGAAAAAATTGTAATCAGAAATGCAGGAACAACAAATGAGAAAATGGAAGAAAATTCTAATTATCTCATGGTTATTAGAGAGCTGAAAGCTGAAATCGCTGAGCTAAGAACGCAACTAGCTGAACAAGCTAAAACAGTATCAGAGCAGGGCAACAAAATAGATGAACTCCAGAAAGCAGTAGAGGGCAGAGAGAATAGAATCAATGAGGCTGAAGACAGAATTAGCAAGATGGAGGATGAATTAGAGACAACTAAAAAAGAAGTAAGAGATCTCAAAAAGAGATTAAGAGATGCTGAAAACAACAACAGAGTCCTATGGGATGACTTCAAAAGAAATATACGCATTATTGGCTTACCAGAGGAAGAAAGAGAAGGGGAGGAAGAAAGCATTCTCCAGGCCATAATAGCTGAAAATTTCTCTAGTCTAGACAATACCAAAGACATAAAGATTCAAGAAGCCCAGAGGGTCCCAAACAGAATTAACCCAGACCTAAAGACACCAAGACATGTCATACTTAGATTGGAAAGGAATAAGGATAAAGAAAGGATCCTCAAGGCTTCAAGAGAAAAACAAAGAGTCACCTACAAAGGAAAACCCATAAGATTAGCAGCAGACTTCTCCATACAAACAATACAGGCCAGAAGAGAATGGCAAGATATCTATCGCGTGCTCAATGAGAAAGGCTTTCAGCCAAGAATACTATATCCTGCTAGACTGTCATTCAGACTAGATGGAAGCATCAAAACCTTCTCAGACAAGCAACAGTTGAAGGAAGCAACCATCACCAAGCCTGCCCTGAAAGAAGTTCTGAAAGGTCTCCTATAAACAACCAGACCACCACAAATAGGACATATATCAAAACACTCTAAAACTCTACAAGAATGGCGTTAAAATATCTTCAATCTTTGATATCAATAAATGTCAATGGCCTGAATTAACCTATTAAAAGACACAGAGTAGGAAGATGGATCAGAAAACACAACCCAACAATATGTTGTCTACAGGAAACTCACCTAACTCAACAAGACAAACACAAACTTAAGCGAAAGGATGGAAAACTATCGTACAAGCCAATGGCCCACAAAAAAGGGCAGGAACAGCTATTCTCATATCTGACATGATAGACTTTAAAATAGATAAGATTAAAAAAGATAGGAATGGACACTACTTAATTCTCAGAGGATCAGTCAATCAAGAGGACTTAACAATTATTAACATCTATGCACCCAATGAGAAGCCATCTAAATACATCAAACTTCTACTGAAGGAGCTACAGCAATATATTAACAGTAACACAATCATAGTAGGGGACTTCAACACCCCACTATCTCAACTTGACAGATCATCCAGGAAGAAAATCAGTAAATACATAAGGGAGCTAAATGAAGAGATAGATAAACTAGAACTATTGGACATTTTCAGAGTCATTCATCCCAAGAAACTGGAATACACATTTTACTCAAATCCACATGGGTCATTCTCAAGGATAGACCATATGTTAGGCCACAAAGACAGCATCAGCCAATTCAAGAGCACTGAAATCATCCCAAGCATCTTCTCAGACTACAGTGGAATTAAACTAACACTTAACAATCAACAAAAGATTAGTAACAGTGCCAAAATGTGGAAGCTCAACAGTACACTTTTTTTTTTATTGCTGTAATTATTATTGTTGTTGTCGTTGTTGGATAGGACAGAGAGAAATGGAGAGAGGAGGGGAAGACAGAGAGGAGGAGAGAAAGATAGACACCTGCAGACCTGCTTCACCGCCTGTGAAGCGACTCCCCTGCAGGTGGGGAGCCGGGGTTCGAACCGGGATCCTTATGCCGGTCCTTGTGCTTTGCGCCACCTGCACTTAACCCACTGCGCTACAGCCCACCTCCCAACAGTACACTTTTTAACAACTTCTGGGTCAAAGAGGAAATCAAGGAAGAAATCAAAATGTTTCGAGAGTTCAATGAAAATGAAGACACAAGCTATCAAAATATTTGGAACACAGCTAAAGCAGTCCTAAGAGGGAAGTTCATAGCTATACAAGCACACATTAGGAAACAAGAAAAGGCACAAATAAACAGCCTGATTGCACATCTTAAAGACCTAGAAGAAGAACAACAAAGGAATCCTAAAGCAACCAGAAGGACAGAAATCACTAAAGTTAGGGCAGAAATAAATAACATTGAGAATAGGAAAACCATACAAAAGATCAATGAAAGTAAATGTTGGTTCTTCGAAAGAGTAAACAAAATCAACAAACCTTTAGCCAGACTCACAAAACAAAAAAGAGAGAAGACCCAAATAAATCGGATAGTAAATGAAAGAGGAGATATCACAACAGACACTGCAGAAATTCAACATATCATGCGAGGCTTCTATGAACAACTATATGCCACCAAGCTAGAGAACCTGGAAGAAATGGATGATTTCCTAGATACCTACCAACTTCCAAAACTAAGTCAAGAGGAAGTGGATAACATGAACAGCCCCATCACAGCTAATGAAATTGAAACAGTTATCAAAAATCTCCCCAAAAATAAAAGTCCTGGACCAGATGGTTTTACAAATGAATTCTACAAAACCTTCAAAGAAGAACTAATACCTCTACTTTTAAAAGTCTTCCAGAAGATTGAAGACACTGGAATACTCCCTGCCAGCTTCTATGAAGCCAACATCACCCTGATACCAAAAGCAGACAGGGACACAACCAAAAAAGAAAACTGCAGACCAATATCTCTGATGAACATAGATGTGAAAATATTGAACAAAATTCTAACCAACCAGATACATCAGTATATCAAAAAGATTGTTGTTCATCATGACCAGGTGGGGTTTATCCCAGGCATGCAAGGTTGGTTTAATATGCGGAAATCAATCAATGTGATCTACCACATCAACAAAAGCAAGACCAAAAACCACATGGTCATATCAATAGATGCAGAGAAAGCCTTTGACAAAATACAACATCCCTTTAGGATCAAAACACTACAAGAAATGGGAATAGATGGAAGATTCCTGAAGATAGTGGAGTCTATATATAGCAAACCTACAGCCAACATCATACTCAATGGTGAAAAACTGGAAGCATTTCCCTTTAGATCAGGTACTAGACAGGGCTGCCCACTATCTCCATTACTATTCAACATAGTGTTGGAAGTTCTTGCCATAGCAATCAGGCAGGAGCAAGGAATTAAAGGGATACAGATTGGAAGAGAAGAAGTGAAACTCTCCCTATTTGCAGATGACATGATAGTATACATGGAAAAACCTAAGGAATCCAGCAAGAGGCTTTTGGAAATCATCAGGCAATACAGTAATGTGTCAGGCTATAAAATTAACATTCAAAAGTCAGTGGCATTCCTCTATGCAAACACTAAGTTAGAAGATATTGAAATCCAGAAATCAGTTGCTTTTACTATAGCAACAAAAACAATAAAATATCTAGGAGTAAATCTAACCAAAGTAGTGAAAGACTTGTATACTGAAAATTATGAGTCATTACTCAAAGAAATTGAAAAAGACACAAAGAAGTGGAAAGATAGTCCATGTTCATGGCTTGGAAGAATTAACATCATCAAAATGAATATACTACCCAGAGCCATCTACAAATTTAATGCTATCCCCATCAAGATCCCAAGCACATTTTTTAGGAGAATAGAAAAAAATGCTACAAATGTTTATCTGGAACCAGAAAAGACCTAGAATTGCCAAAACAATCTTGAGAAAAAAAGAACACAACCGGAGTCATCACAAGCTGAGATTTCAAAAGAGCTTGCCAAACTCAACAACAAGACAACAAATAACCCCATCCAAAAATGGGGGAGGACTTGGACAGAATATTCACCACAGAAGCCAAAACCTGGAAACAACCCAGGTGTTCAAGAACAGATGAGTGGCTGAGCAAGTTGTGGTTTATATACACAATGGAATATTACTCAGCTGTAAAAAATGGTCACTTCACCGTTTTCAGCCGATCTTGGATGGACCTTGAAAAATTCATGTTGAGTGAAATAAGTCAGAAACAGAAGGATGAATATGGGATGATCTCACTCTCAGGCAGAAGTTGAAAAACAAGATCAGAAACGAAAACACAGGTAGAACCTGAAATGTATTTGGCATATCGCAACAAAGTAAAAGACTCTGGGGTGGGTGGGTGGGGAGAATACAGGTCCATGAAGGATGATAAATGACATAGTGGGGGTTGTATTGTTAAATGGGAAACTGGGGAATGTTATGCATGCACAAACTATTGTATTTACTGTTGAATGTAAAACATTAATTCCCCAATAAAGAAATAAATTTTTAAAAAGATATATAAAAAATATTTTTAAAAATTTTTATTTATTTATTTTTCCCTTTTGTTGCCCTTGTTGTTTTTATTGTTGTAGTTATTATTGTTGTCGTTGTCAGAAAGAACAGAGAGAAATAGAGAGAGGAGGGGAAGACACAGAAAGGGGGAGAGAAAGACACCTGCAGACCTGCTTCACCACCTGTGAAGCGACTCCCCTGCTAGCTGGGGGCTCAAACTGGGATCCTTATGCCTGTCCTTGCACTTCGCACCACGTGTGCTTAACCCGCTGCACTACCACCCAACTCCCAAAATTCTTAAATCTTAAGTACCCAGATCATAAAACATAACTAGCATCCCCCAAACACTCCCCCAGATACACAGACATCCTACAAAGAGAACAGAGGTTTGTGTCCAGTTTGTTCACTGTTGTACCCCAGCATTTAGTGTAATATCTGGCACAGAGCAGCTGCCTAATAATAAGTATCTGTTGCAAGGATGAGGCTCATAAAAGCTAAGTCACTTCCCCCCAGGTCACACATTTACTAAGTGGCTTAACCAGGTCTTGATCCCAGGTTAAACAGCTAAGCTTCCTGGGAAAAAGGCACAACGCTACCCTACCCCCTACCCTGCAGCTATAGCTAGGATACTATCTTCCTCTTTTTTTTTTTTTTTTTAATTGCTGCGAAGATTGTTGCTTGAGCTTGGTGCTAGCACTATGAATCCATCACTCTGGGCAGCCATTTTTTCCTTTTTATTTATTTACTTATTTTTGTCTCTCCTTTTTTATTTATTTATTGCCTCCAGGGTTATGGCTGGGGTTCAGTGTCTGCACCACGAATCCACTGCTCCTGGAGGCCATTTTCCCCACTTTTGTTGCCTTTGTTGTTGTTATTATTGTTGTTGAATAGGACAGAAATCGAGAAAGGGGTGTCGGGCTGTAGCACAGCAGGTTAAGCACAGGTGGCGCAAAGCACAAGGACCGGCATAAGGATCCCGGTTCGAACCCCGGCTCCCCACCTGCAGGGGAGTCGCTTCACAGGCGGTGAAGCAGGTCTGCAGGTGTCTATCTTTCTCTCCTCCTCTCTGTCTTCCCCTCCTCTCTCCATTTCTCTCTGTTCTATCCAACAACGACAACAACAATAATAACTACAACAATAAAACAACAAGGGCAACAAAAGGGAATAAATAGAATAAATATATATTTTTAAATTTTTATTTATTCCCTTTTGTTGCCCTTGTTTTTTATTTATTTTTATTGTTGTAGTTATTATTGTTGTCGTAGTTGTTGGATAGGACAGAGAGAAATGGAGAGAGGAGGGGAAGACAGAGAGGGGGAGAGAAAGATAGACACCTGCAGACCTACTTCACCGCCTGTGAAGCAACTCCCCTGCAGGTGGGGAGTCAGGGATCGAACCGGGATTCTCATGCCGGTCCTTGTGCTTTGCGCCACCTGCGCTTAACCTGCTGTGCTTCAGCCCAACTCCCTAAATAAAATAAATATTTAAAAAAGAAAGAAAAAAAAAGAAATCGAGAAAGGAGGAGGAGACAGAGAGGAGGAGAGAAAGATAGACACCTGCAGACCTGTTTCACTGCTTGTGAAGCAGTCCCGCTAGAACCGGGATCCTTACACCAGTCCATGCGCTTAACCTGCTGCGCTGCCGCCCGGCCCCTTATTTTTGTCTAATTTTTATTACATAGGATAGAGAGAAATTGAGAGGATGGGGAGATAGGGAAAAGGTGAGAAAGACACCTGCAGACTTGCTTCACAAGTAGTGAAGCAACCTCGCTGCAGGCGGGGAACAGCGGCTGGAATCCACTACTCCTGGCGGCCATCTTTTTCCATTTTTGTTTTTGTTGTGGGTAGGACAGAAAGAAGTTGGGGGAGGAGGGAGAGACAGAGAGAGGGAGAGAAAGACACCTACAGTCCTGTTTCACGGCTTGCCAAGCCATCCCGCTGCAGGTGAGTTGCCGTGGACTTAACCCGGGATCCTTGAACATCCTTGAATGGATCCTGTGCTTTGTGCTATGTGTGATTAACCCAGTACACTACCGCCAGGTCCCCAGGCCTCTGTTCTAAAAGGCAGAGCAGCTGCTGTCTGCCAGTGTTCTTACGTCTTTAGCATTTAATATTGCGAATGAGATTAGAAGTGAACTCATGTCTTCCACCTTTTTCAAAGTCTATAGTTATTTGTCACTTAAAGTCAGCCTGCTGCCCTCAAATGCTGATTCCCCTCTTTATATAAGTTTCCAGATTGCAGGTGCTCCCATGTGGTGACTAGTAGCTTGAACCCATGCCCTTCTTTTATATAAAATATTTTATTTACTTATTTGATAAAGACAGGTACTGAAATGGAAGAGGGAGCTAGAGAGGGAGAAAGACCTCAACACTACTTCACAGTTTGTGAAGCTTCCCCCTGCAGGTGGGGACTAGAGGCTTGAACCAGGTCCTTGTACATGGTGACATATGCACTTAACCAAGGATGCCCCCACTCTTTTTTTTTTAAAATATTTGTTTACATATTTATAAGAAAGAGAGAGGGTTAGAAAAACAGAGCATTAAAAAAATAAATAAAAACCAGAGCATTACTCTGGTATACACATTCTTTGAGATTAAACTCAGGAGGGTTGCTTTAGGGTTTAATACTTTGTCCACTACATCACCTCCTAGTGAGTGCCCTTATATCCTTTTTCATCACTCAGTGGCTGCACTATGAATCCACTGCTCCTAGAGGCCATTTTCCCCATTTTTGTTGCCCTTGTTGCCACTATTATTGTTACTACTGCTGGATAGGACAGGGAGAAATTAAGAGAGGACATGGAAGACAGAGAGGGGGAGAGAAAGACAGACACTTGCAGACCTGCTTCACTGCTTGTGAAGTGACCCCCTGCAGGTGGGGAGTCAGGGGCTCGAACCAGGATCCTTGAGATGCTCCTTGCCTGTTGCGCCATGTGCGCCTAACCCACCACGCTACTGCCCAGCATCCCCCACTTACACTCTTTTAAAGGAACTTTATTAAATCATATTGAGGGCTGAGGAGAAAGTATAGTGGTTATGCAAAAAGACTTTCATGCCTGAGGTACCAAAGTTCCCAGGTTCAATCCCCAGCACCACCATAAGCCTGACTTGAGCAATGCTCTGGTAAAAATAAATAAATAAATAAATAAATGTAACTTTTGGCTGAGTAAAGAACATAATGATTATGCAAAAAGACTCTCATGTCTGAGGCTCTGAGGTCCCAGCACCACCATAAGCCAGAGCTGAGCAGTGCTCTGGTAAGGGGAAAAAAAAAAAGAGGGGGCCGGGCGGTAGCGCAGCGGGTTAAGTGCACATGGCGCAAAGTGCAAGGACCAGCATAAGGATCCCAGTTCAAGCCCCGGGCTCCCCACCTGCAGGGGAGTCGCTTCACAGGCGGTAAAGCAGGTCTGCAGGTGTCTATCTTTCTCTCCCCCCTCTGTCTTCCCCTCCCCTCTCAATTTCGCTCTGTCTTATCCAACAACAATGACAACAATAATAGTAACAGTACCGATAAACAACTAGGGCAACCAAAAGGGAAAAAAAATGGCCTCCAGGATTCGTGGTGGATTCGTGGTGCAGGCACCGAGCCCCAGCGATAACCCCCGAGGCAAAAAAAAAAAAAGAAAGAAAAGAAAAGAAAAAAGGAGCCACTGGTAGCGCACCAGGTTGAGCACGCATATTACAGTGTGTATAAGTCCCGGGTTGCCACCTGGGGAAGGAAGCTTCACGAACACTGGAACAGTACTGCACATGTCTGTGTCTCTGTTTCTCTCTCTCTCCTCACTATCTCCTCCTTCCCTCTCAGTTTCTCTTTGTCTCTACACAAAATAAATAAATTTATTTTTACATGATTTATTTTTTAATTGTACTAATTCAAATAAATAAAATTTGAAAATAAAAATTACATTTTAAAAATCTGTTATAGTCCATGATAGGAGATATCTTCCCCTCCCACAGCATCCCAGGATTTTCAGAATTTTTATATTAATGAGAGAAAATAAAGAAAGACACAGAAGTACCAGAGCGCTACTCAGCCCTGGCTGATGATGGTACCGGGTGTTGAACCTGGGAACTCAGAGCCTCAGGTGTGGAAGTCTTTTGCAGAACCATTATGCTGTCTTCTCCCCAGTCCAACAACCCAGGATTTAAGCTAGATAGATGCAGTCAGCAAAGAAGAGTGTTTCCAGCAGCTTGCCCTGGAATTTGGCATTGATTGATCATCTGAAAAATGGATGATGATGATTATCATTATCATTATTATCTGCCATCCAGGTTGTCACTGGAGCTCAATGCATGCACAGCTTCACTTGTTCCCAACAGTCAGTCAGTCAGTCTCTCTCTCTCTCTCTCTCTCCCTCCCTCCCTCTCTCTCTGTCTTTGTAGAGGTGAAAAACAGAGAGAGATGGAGAAGGAAAGAAAGAGGAAGACAAAAGGAACTGGTAGCATTGCTTCATCATGAAGTTTCCCCTTGCAGGTGGGAACAGGGACCCAGTTCCCCCAGCATGATAATGCATTCGATTTACCAGGTGATTCACTACCTGGTAAAGTTATGAGGTAGGACATAGTGTTTAATAAATAGGAACCAGAAAGTAGGAATAGAACAGGTGAGAATAGGAATTTTTAGTGTGGTAAGAAGCTAGAAAGTCTATTCTAGGTGTATTACTTGGGGCCCATGATTTTAATGATTTTTGCTTTAGTTTGATAGTTAACATGGAGATAGGCTAAAAATATTGTCTGGGAAGATGTAGTCAGAGGTTAAGAATAGGGCTAGAAAGCTGGATTAGGGCAGAGACTAGCTTTTGAAGAAAATATATAATTTTAAATAAATTTTTTAAAGATTTTAAAAAAGTGGTCCAGGAGGTGGCGCAGTGGCTAAGGCACTAGACTCTCAAGCATGAGGTCCTGAGTTCAATCCCTGGCAGCACATGTACCAGAGTGATGTCTGGTTCTTTCTCTCCCCTATCTTTCTCATAAATAAATAAAATCTTTAAAAAAAAAAAAAAGATTTTAAAAAATATTTATTTATTCCCTTTTGGTGCCCTTGTAGTTATTATTGTTGTTATTGATGTCGTCGTTTTTGGATAGGACAGAGAGAAATGGAGAGACAGAGAGAGGGAGAGAAAGATAGACACCTGCAGACCTACTTCAGTGGGTTAAGCACACATGGCGCAAAGAGCAAGGACTGCGTAAGGACCCTGGTTCCAGCCCCAGGCTCCACAACTGCAGGGGGTCGCTTCACAAGTGGTGAAGCAGGTCTGCAGGTGTCTATCTTTTTTTTTTTAATATTTATTTATTCCCTTTTGTTGCCCTTGTTTTATTGTTGTAGTTATTATTGTTGTTGATATTGATGTCAACGTTGTTGGATAGGACAGAGAGAAATGGAGAGAGGAGCGGGAAGACAGAGAGGGGAGAGAAAGATAGACACCTACAGACCTGCTTTACTGCCTGTGAAGCTACTCCCTTGCAGGTGAGGAGCCAGGGGCTCGAACCGGGATCCTAACGCCGGTCCTTGCGCTTTGCCGCGTGCACTTAACCTGCTGCGCTACTGCAGGACTTCCAGGTCTTTCTCTGCCCCTCTCTGTCTTCCTCTCATCTCTCGATTTCTCTGTCCTATCCAACAAGGACAGCAATAACAACAAAAATAACAACAACAATTATAAACAAAAAGGGCAGCTAAAGGGGAAAAATAGCCTCCAGGAGCAGTGGATTCATAGTACAGGCACCGAGACCCAGCAATAACCCTGGAGATGAAAAAAAAAAAAAAGAAATCTAGGCCCATTGGGAGTCTGGAGGTAGCACAACAGGGTTAAGTGCACGAGGCGCAAAGCACAAGGACCAGCAGAAGGATCCAGATTCCAGCCCCTGGCTCCCTACCTGCAAGGGAGTCCCTTCACAGGCGGTGAAGAAGGTCTACATGTGTCTGTCTTTCTCTCCCTCTCTCTGTCTTCCCCTCCTCTCTCCATTTCTCTCTTTCCTATCTAACAACATCGACATCAGTAATGACAATAGTAACAACTACAACAACAATAAAAAACAACAAGGGCAACAAAAGGGAAAATAAATAAATAAATAAATAATTTTAAAAAAACTATATATAAAAAAAAAAAAAGAAAGACATCTAGGCCCATTGTATCTATAGAAGAATCATAGGATGCTATGACTTGGGCCCCAGGTGAAGGGTTTACTAGCCTGCTAGTAACCAAAGAGACCGGTACCATTAAATGAGTCAGTCTCTTGCCTTTTTCCAGCCTTTGTAGTCTCTTCTTCTTCTTCTTCTTCTTCTTCTTCTTCTTCTTCTTCTTCTTCTTCTTCTTTTTTTAAAGTACAGTCACCTCCCCAGTGTTTTATTTTATTTTATTTTATTTTATTTTATTTATTTATTCCCTTTTGTTGCCCTTGTTGTTTTATTGTTGTAGTTATCATTGCTGTCGTTGTTGCTGGATAGGACAGAGAGAAATGGAGAGAGGAGGGGAAGACAGAGAGGGGGAGAGAAAGACAGACACCTGCAGACCTGCTTCACTGCTTGTGAAGCGACTCCCCTGCAGGTGGGGAGTCGGGGCTCGAACCGGGATCCTTATGCCGGTGCTTGTGCTTTGCCACCTGCGCTTAACCCACTGCGCTACAGCCCGACTCCCTGTAGTCTCTTCTTTATCTGATGAGCTTGGTGTTCTCTCAGCTGTTAAAGCACTGAGTGTTATTTGTTGTATCCAATGCTTTTTTAATTATTACTTAGTACATATTTGTCTTATTTATTTATTATATTTACTGGATAGAAACCACCAGAAATTAAGAGGGACGTGATTATAGAGAGAAAGAAAGATAGTAAGACACCTGCAATACTGCTTCACTGCTCGCAGAGCTTTCTCCCTGCAGATGGGGACCGGGGGCTTAAACCCGGGTCCTTATGCATTGTAACAGGTGCACTCAACCAGGTGTTCCACCACTTGGACCCATAAATATTTATTTTTACTCATTACATATGAGAGAGGTTCATATGAGGCAGACATAGGCAGACAGACAGACAAGCCAGAGCACATGCAATGCTGAGGATTGAACCAGAAACTTCAGGCATGAAAGTCAGATGATGTACCTGTTGAGCTATCTCCCCAGCTGCAAATTTCTACATATTCTATATCAAAACAAGATAGTCAGTATGTCTCATTACCAGTTGCAGTTACTGTGTATACATATGCTCTAGCACTCTAACTCACAGTCCTAAGATCTTAATGTGTTCAGGTTTTGTCCAGTTACACCCATATTTCAACATTAAAGTTAAAGTCTTTTTTATAAACATACAGTGATGATGAGAGACTTAATTTTTCAACCAACTTCAAATAGTAACTTGCATATTTAAAAAATACCACTTAGGGGAGTCGTGCTGTAGTGCAGCGGGTTAAGCACAGGTGGCACAAAGCGCAAGGACCTGCGTAAGGTTCCTGGTTCGAGCCCCCAGCTCCCCACCTGCAGGGGAGTCGCTTCACAGGCGGTGAAGCAGGTCTGCAGGTGTCTATCTTTCTCTCCCCCTCTCTGTCTTCCCCTCCTCTCTCCATTTCTCTCTGTCCTATCCAACAACGATGGCATCAATAACTACAACAATGAAACAACAAGGGCAACAAAAGGGAATCAATAAAATAAATAAATAAATAAATTTTAAAAAAAAAACACTTAGTCTCATTTTCAGTAAGGTAAAGTGAAAAAAGTGGGGTGGGGTGGGGGTGGGGTAGGGCAGGCGGTGCCACAGCTGTTTAAATGTACACATTACAGTGCATTTCAAGCCCTGGTCCTCACCTGAAGGGGGGAGGTTTCACAAGTGCTGAAGCAGTGCTGAAGGCGTCTTTCTGTCTCTTTCCCTCTCTATCTCCTCCTCTCTTCTCAATTTCTTTCTGTCTTTATTCAATAATAAATAAAAAAATATAATTTAAAAAAGAGAATGCATGAGCTGGTTTATAGACTTTGAACTTCTACAAATACTTGTATTATAGACTCTCTCTATAAGAATACTCTGTTTTCTTCCAAGGCCTCAGATTTGGGTTATATAAAATTCACATGGATTAGTCAAGTAAAACAAATGGCAGTTTCAGTGTATTTCAGTAGGCAGAGGGCATGAACAAACAATTCAGAGATGAAGAACTATAATTATTTTGTACACTTTGGTAGTAATTAAAGAAAATTACCACAATTAGACACAATTTCCTACCTAATGAAATAGCAATGAATAACATCTCCATGTAGAGAAGAACGAAAATAAACATTTGTTTTGGGTGACAGTTTCAATTCATAGAGGAATTCCATTGGAAAATGACTTTTATCCATAGATTCACATTGTTGAAAAACTGTGGAAGTTTTTCTTCCCCTCCCTTCCTCATGGGAGTGTTTTAATGTTGAAAATTTGGGAAAGGGGGGGTTCTAAACAAGTGGTCACACATCCATTCAGTGTACCTAAAAAAAAGATGCTTATGGTTAAGCAATTTATAGTCAAGAAGAGAAAATGCACTTTTGATAGTTCAGTGTTATAAGAAGAAAAAGAGCTCCATGAAGTTTCATGTGCACTATGATATCAACATTTTAAAGAATGCTTCTGGATGAGAAGGAAATCAAATAATTATTAACTTGAGAACAAAATATTTGTTTTTGAAGTGGAAAGTACATATGGAAACTACTGGAGGCCAGACGGTGGCCATCCAGTAAAGTGCACATAGTACTAAGCACAAGGACCCCACAAAGATCTGGGTTTGATCCCCTGACTCCCTACCTGCAGAAAGAAAGCTTCACAAGTGGCAAAGTAGGTCTGCAGGTCTCTCTCTCTTACTCTCTATCTCCCCCAAACCCCAATTTCTCTCAGTCCTATCCAGTAAAAAATAGGGAAAAGGCCGCCAGGAGCAGTGGACTCATAGTGCCAGTACCAAGCCCCAGAGATAACCTTGAAGACAAAGAAAAAACAAAACTATTTATAACTGTATTTTCTTTCTTTTTATTTTTTCTCTTTCATTTATTTATTTTTAAATATTTATTTATTTATTTTATTCCTTTGTTTCCCTTGTTGTTTTATTGTTGTAGTTATTGTTGTTGATGTTGTTATTGTATAGGACAGAGAGAAATGGAAAGAGGACAGGAAGACAGAGAGGGGGAGAGAAAGATAGACACTTGCAGACCTGCTTCACCACTTGTGAATCAACCACCCCTGCAGGTGGCGATCTGGGGGCTCGAACTGGGATCCTTATGCTGGTCCTTGTGCTTTGTGCCACATGCACTTAACCTGCTGCACTACCACCCAACTCCCTCTTTCATTTATATTTTTTAAATTTTTTTATTGGGGAATTAATGTTTTTTTATTTATTTTTTATTTAAGAAAGGAAAAATTAACAAAACCATAGGGTAGGAAGGGTACAACACACAATTCCCACCACCCAATCTCCATATCCCATCCCCTCCCCTGATAGCTTTCCCACTCTCTATCCCTCTGGGAGCATGGACCCAGGGTCGTTGTGGGTTGCAGAAGGTGGAAGGTCTGGCTTCTGTAATTGCTTCCCCGCTGAACATGGGCGTTGACTGGTCGATCCATACTCCCAGTCTGCCTCTCTCTTTCCCTAGTAGGGTGGGTCTCTGGGGAAGCAGAGCTCCAGGACATATTGGTGGGGTCTTCAGTCCAGGGAAGCCTGGCCGGCATCCTGATGGCATCTGGAACCTGGTGGCTGAAAAGAGAGTTAACATACAAAGCCAAACAAATTGTTGAGCAATCATGGACCCAAAGGTTGGCATAGTGCAGAGGAAGTGTTGGGGGGGTACTCACTGCAAATTCTAGTGTACTTCTGCTTTCAGGTATATATTTTGCACTAGTTTATGGATACGTGTGAACATATGCTTTCTCTCACAGAACCTGGTCTATATCTAAGTTTTGGGACTTTGTTAGAAAGTGATCCACCTGGGATGGAATTAGAGAATACTATGAAAGGAAAGGTCTCACCCGAGTAATGAAGCTGAAGGGTTGTCATTCCATACCTGTAGTCTCTGGACACAGTCTGAGCTGAAGCATGTTGAGGTGGCAATCATTGCATTGATTAGGTTGCGATCGGCAGATGCAATATTATTTGATATGGATTGGAAAGGCATGCGGGAAAGTTTGAACCTACCTCAGAGTCCATGTGCACTACACCAGCTCAGCACTCTAATCATTTCTATTTGTTTATTTGTTTTGTTTTGTGGCTCCAGGGACTTGTATTTACGTGATTTAACTGATCTTGAGTCATTTAGACATCACAGCACCAGAATTTTTCCTGGTGCCTGAGGTGCTTCCATGTAGTGCCAGGATTTGAACTGGGGCCACACTGATGGCAAGATAGGCACCAAACGTGGTGAGCTACCTCTCTGATTCTGTTTGTTTAGGGACATAATGTCAAAGAAAAGCCTTTAAAATGTTTTGTGAGAAGGTGGGGAAGACAGCACAATATTATGCAAAACACTTTCATGCCTGAGGCTCCAAGGTCCATCATTAAGCCAGAACTGAATAATACTCTGGTAAATAAATAATAGTTTTAGGGAGGCAGGTGACTCAGTGGCTTACGTGCACATGGTGCAAAGCGCAAAGACCAGTCCAAGGATCCCGGTTCGAGCCCCCAGCTCCACACCTGCAGTGGGGTCACTTCATGGGTGGTGAAGCAGGTCTGCAGGTGTCTATTTTTCTCTCCTCCTCTCCCCCCGCCACGATTTCTCTCTGTCCTATCCAACAACAATGACAGCAATAACAACAACAATAACAACAAGGACAACAAAAGGGAAAAAATAGCCTCCAGGAGCAGTGGATTTGTAGTAGTGTAGGCACCAAGTCCCAGCAATAACCCTTGAGGCAAAAAAAGAAGAAGAAAGACACTGTGGTCCAGGAGGTGACACAGTGGATAAAGCATTAGACTCTCAAGCATGAGGTCCTGAGTTCAGTCCCCCGTAGCATATATACCAGATGTCTGGTTCTTTCTGTCTCCTTCTTCCTACCTCCTCTCATTAATAAATGAATATAATTTAAAAAGAGAGAGAGATCTGCAGCATTGCTTCACTGCTCATGAAACTTTTCCCCTGCAGCTTAAAACAAGGGGCTTAAACTGAGGACCTTGCATATTGTGATATGCATGCTCAACCTAGTGCACCATCACCTAGCCTCTCTCTCTTTTCTTTTCAGATAGAGGACAAGAGACAGAGAGAGAGGAGACTAACCACAACACCATTTCATTGCTTGTGAAGTTCTCCATCCTCACGACGCTCCCATGTGGTGACCAGGAACCACACCTTCATCTTGCTGAAGCCTCTTGGGTCCAGGGGCTTGTCCTAGTCAGAACACAGTAAACAGGGGGCCAGGTGGTGGTGCACCTGGTTAAGCACACATGTTACAATGCTCGAGGATCCAGGTTCAAGCCCCTGGTCCCCACCTGTAGGGGGAAAGCTTTGCAAGCAGTAAAGCAGGGCTGCGGATGTCTCTCTGTCTCTCTCTCTCTATCTTCCCCTTCCTCTCAATTTCTGGCTATCTCTATCCAATAAATAAATAAGGATAAAATATTTTTAAATATGGGAGGTGGTAGATAGCATAATGGCTATGCAAACAAATTCTCATGCCTGAGGCTCCTAAGTGTCAGATTCAATCCCCCGCACCACCATAAGCCAGAATTGATCAGTGCTCTGGTTATATATATATATATATATATATATATATGGTTATGCAAAGAGACTTTCATGTCTGAGGCTTTCAAGTCCCAGGTCCAGTCCCCGACACTGCCATAAGCCAGAGTTGAGCAGTGCTCTGGTCAAAAAAAAAAATTATATATATATATAAGGAAGGTCCATTTCTAGCCTTGTGAGGGTTCTCCAGGCTGCTCTCCACAGGGGCTGGTGCAGTTTACATTCCCACCAGTAATGCAGAAGGTCTCCTTTGTCCCTACAAACTCTCCAGTATTTGTTGTTGCTGTAGTTTTTGAGGTATGACATTCTCACAGGGGTGAAGTGGTACCTCACTATTGTCTTGGATAGAGCTAGAAGGAATTATGTTAAGATAAGTCAGAAAGAGAAAGATGAGTACGGGATGATCCTACGGTCTTGGCAGTCACTATTAAAATAATAAATAAATAAATAATAAAAACTAGAACACAGTAAGGAGGACCCTGGCTCACCTTCTGCTCTGGGAAGAAGTGTAAATGTCCATGAACCAAAACAAAGGACTCGTTCATGAAGTGACAATAAGTAACAGAATAGGCAGAGTGTCAAGCACTCCCACCCTGGCAGCCAGGTCCAGGGAGGTGGCACAGCTGGAGGAGCACCTGACCTACAAGAATGAAGTCCCTGCTCTTCCCATCTTGTGGGGGCCCCTCTGTGCACAGCAGATGGTCTTGGGCTGGCAAACTCACTTTAATTACCCAAAGCTCACTTGGGTAATGCGCTGCTTTCCCATGTGCACAAGATAGGTGCCAGCCCAGCCCCCACCACATTGAGGGAAGTTTGGGTGCTACGGTTTCTTTTATTATTTCTCTCTGCCTCTCTGTCTCTATCAAAAAAAAATTTTTTTTAGATGAATAGTTTTTCTTTTTTTTCTTTCAGATCAATAGTTTTAAAAAAAGCACATGCTATGGATCAGGAAGTGGCACAGTAGACTCAACCTTTTGACTCTCAAGTTCAATCCCCGGCAGCACATATAGCAGAGGGATGTCTGGTTTTTATCTCTTTCTCCTCCTGTCTGTCTCATTAATAAATAAATAAAATCTAGAAAAAATAAGTTAAAAAAAGCGGGGTGTCGGGTGGTAGCACAGAGGGTTAAACGCACATGGCACGAAACACTAGGACCAACATAAGGACCCTGGTTCGAGCCCTGGGCTACCCACCTACAAGGGGGTTGCTTCACAAGCATTGAAGCAGGTCTGCAGGTGTCTCTCCCCCCCCCCCCCCGTCTTTCCCTCCTCTCTCCATTTCTCTCTGTCCTATCCAATGGCAATAACAGCAATGACAACAACAATTATAATAACAACAACAGGGGCAGCAAAATGGGAAAAATGGCCTCCAGGAGTAGTGGATTCATAGTGCGAGGACCGGTGTAAGGATCCCAGTTCGAGCCCCCAGTTCCCCACCAGAGGGGGGTCGCTTCACAGGCGGTAAAGCAGGTCTTCAGGTGTCTGTCTTTCTCTCCCCCCTCTGTCTTCCCCTCCTCTCTCGATTTCTCTCTGTCCTATCTAACAATAACAACACAAACAACAACAATAATAACTACAACCACAATAAAAAACAAGGGCAATAAAAAGGGAAAATAAATGAATGAATATTTAAAAAAAATTTTTTAAAGCATATGCTCTTTAGAGAGGTGTTTGAGCAGCCCAGGAGATGAAGTGTTGGACTCTCAAGCATGAGGTCTTGAGTTCTACCCCTGGCATCACATGTGTGAGTGTTTTCTCTCTCTCTCTCTCTCTCTGAATGAATGGTGTTTGGCTGGCAAGGATTTGGAAGGACCAGTTTTAGGTGACTCAGGATAAAGTTTGCTGTGTCACCAGCAGGACAGAGGAGCACCTGCCTCTGGGTGGGCGGAATGATGGTTTGGGCCAAAATTGCCCTTGAACTCACATGGCCAGACCTGCACACGCCCCAGCGACTTCCCATCCTCCCTTACCCCTCTATCCAGACCCTCCTGCTGGACATTTCTTCTCCGGACATGCCAATGTCCCTGACTGTCCAGGCATGGAAACCCAGTTCTGCAAGACCAGTGAAGTCTTCTCTCTAGCTGGAGCGGAGGTACTTGTCTGAGATCTCTCTCCTCCCTCATCTCCTGACACTTCCCAGGTCCTCCGGCAGGTCGTCTGGTGTAGTGGTCAGGGGCCCCGCCTTGGGATTTTCCAGAGCTCGTGTCTCCAGACTCATGAGCCAGGAGCGCTGGATGGCGGGGAGCCCGGGGGGTGGGGGTGGGGGTGGGCGTGTCTCTGAGCTCACCTGCCATTGGCAGGTGGGGGCGCTCTGCAGGGCTGGCGCTATAAATGCAGCGCCAGACGCTGTCTGGCTGGCTCTCCCGCTGGCAGGATGGTGGACAGCGTGTACCGGACCCGCTCGCTGGGGGTGGCGGCCGAAGGGCTCCCGGACCAGTACGCCGATGGGGAGGCGGCGCGCGTGTGGCAGCTCTACATCGGGGACACCAGCAGCCGCACCGCTGAGTACAAGTCCTGGCTGCTGGGGCTGCTGCGCCAGCACGGCTGCCAGCGGGTGCTCGACGTGGCCTGCGGCACCGGGTGAGTCGGGGCGCGGGGAGGCCGGCTCCACCCGGGCGGCCCGGACGGAGAACTTCCGCGGTCCGGGCGGAGAACTTCCGCGGGCACGTCGGGGCAGCCGCCTAGGCTCGCCTGGCCGGACCCAGAGCCGGAGCCGGGCGGGACCCGACTGGAGTGCGTGTGCCCTGGGCAAATGAGCCCAGAGTAGGCGGCTGGGAGACTTGGGGTGAGAGGGCGCCTGTGGGCACTGTATGGTGGGGGAGACGGTTCACTGTGGCAGCTCTTTTGCTGCTGTTGCTGAGCATGATGGACATGAGCTAGCAGCCACAGTATTGTTCCTCCTGTCATGATGGCCTTGGGCAGCGTTCACAGTTAACGTTTGTTCAGCACTTGCCCGTGCCAAAGAGCTGTGCCAGGAGCGTTAGATAGACCAGACTTTGAAATCCTCACAAAACTCCAGGAGGTAAGTAGTGGTAATGCAGCCTCAGAGTATTAAAGTAGCCCAACCCAGTGGAGAGGAAATGCAGACGAGGTGGGTTAGGATCTGTTTGGCCTGTGCTCTAAACTGCCATAATGGGCCTGGGAGACAGCATAAAGGTGTCACAAAAGCACTTTCATGCCTGAGGTTCCCAGGCCTCAAGTACAATCCCTAGCATTGCCAAACCATCATGGTTTACTACCTCCTCAGTTCACTCCATTTCTTTTTTTACCGGAGCACTGCTCAGTTCTGGCTTTTGGTGGTGTGGGGGATTGAACCTGGGACTTTAAAACCTCAGGCATGAGAGTCTGTTTGCATAACCATTATGCTATCTAACCCCCCCCCCCCGCAATTCACTCCATTTCTTCTTCTTCTTCTTTTTTTAATCTTTATTTATTGGATAGAGATAGCCAGAAATCGAGAGGGTAGGGAAGATAGAGAGGAAATGAGAAAGACACCTGCAGCCCTGCTTCACAACTTGCAAAGCTTTCCCTTTGCAGGTGGGGACCAGGGGCTCAAACCTGGGTCCTTGAGCACTGTAACATGTGTGCTCAACCAGGTGCGCTACCACCCGGTCCTTTTTGTTGTTGTTGTTGTTCACTCCATTTCTCAAGTAGAAATAACACCAGTTCCCTCACAGGACTGTCATAAGGATTAACACATATTTGAGAGTGTTTGACTCTGAATAAATGCCAAAGAGAGATTCCAGAAAGTTGCTGCATAGTGACCAGAAACAGATTTGCTAGGTCACTGAGGTCAGTGAGAAAGATTGAGGGGATCAAGCAGAGGATTCTAAAGACTCAAGGCATAATGGATATGTAAAACTTTCATGCCTGGGAGTCGGGTGGTAGTGCAGCAGGTTAAGGGCACGTGGTGCAAAGCGCAAGGATCGGAGTAAGGATCCTGGTTCGAGCCCCCGGCTCCCCACCTGCAGTGGACTCACTTCACAAGTGGTAAAGTAGGTCTGCAGGTGTCTATCTTTCTGTCCCCCTCTCTGTCTTCCCCTCCTCTCTCCATTTCTCTCTGTCCTATACAACAACGACAACATCAATAACAACAACTACTACAACAATAAAACAACAAGGGCAACAAAAGGGAATAAATAAATTAAATATTTAAAAAAAAAACTTTCATTCCTGACTCTCCAAGGTCCTAGGTTCAATTCCCAGTACCAACATAAGTTAGAACTGAGTAGTGCTCTGGTTTCTCTCTGTGTACCTCTCATTAAAAAATTAAGTCAGGGGAGTCTGGCGGTAGTGCAGCAGTTAAGCACACTTGGTGCAAAGCACAAGGACAGGCATAAGGATCCTGGTTTGAGCCCCTGGCTCCCCCCACCTGCAGGGGGAAGGAAAACTTTGTGAGTGGTGAAGTAGTGCTGCAGGTGTCTCTCTGTCTCACTCCCTATTACCCTCTTGATTTCTGGCTGTCTCTATCCAATAAATAAAGAAAATTTAAAAAAATTAAGTACAAGGTAGGGGAGATAGCATAGGTGTTATGTAGACTCTCAGGCCTGAGGCTCCAAAGTTCCAGCTTCAATTCTCTGCACCACTCACTACAAGCCTGAACTCAGCAGTGCTCTGGTAAAATAAATTAAATGTTAAAATGATTGAGGAGATGGCAGTGCTCAGCGCAAGGTCTTCCTCTGACTGCCTCTTGCCCTGGCCTGCTCAGGGTAGACTCCATTATGCTGGTAGAAGAGGGCTTCAATGTGACAAGCGTGGATGCCAGTGACAAAATGCTGAAATACGCACTCAAAGAGCGCTGGAACCGGCGTCATGAACCTGCCTTTGACAAGTGGGGTGAGTAGGTCCCTCAGTCCCACCTCCCATCAGCACAGCCAGTAAGAACGTGGATCCCATACCTCCTGGGTAGGGTGTCTTGTTTCCCCCATGAGAACATCAAAAACATTGCCATCTGTCTGAAAGGGAAGGTTTAAGCACCAGAATGAGTTGTCAGGTACAAGTTGCTAGGTTATTTATTTATTTTCACATCTGGCCAGGCTTTACTGGGATTTTGCACCACTGTCAGTGGACTTTTTTTTTTCTTCCCCCTTTCTCCCCCCAGCTAGTGAGAGATAGAGAGAGAGAGAGAAAAAGAGATAAGCAGAGAGACTATAATACTACTTTACTACTTATGAAGTTTCCCTTTGCATGATGCTTCCACATGGTGGCTTGAACCTAAGTCTTTCTTTTAAATACTATTTGAGGGAGTCGGGTGGTAGCACAGCGGGTTAAGCGCACGTGGTGCAAAGCGCAAGGACTAGCATAAAGCCCTCAGCTCCCCACCTGCAGGGGAGTTGTTTCACAGGCGGAGAAGTAGGTCTGCAGGTGTCTATCTTTCTCTCCTCCTCTCTGTCTTCCCCTCCTCTCTCCATTTCTCTCTATCCTATTTAACAACGACGGCATCAATAACAACAATAATAACTACAACAATAAAAAAAACAAGGGCAACAAAAGGGAGTAAATAAATAAATATTTAATAAAAAATTTATTTTGGGGGGTCGGGCGGTAGCGCAGTGGGCTAAGCGCACGTGGCGCAAAGCGCAGGGACTGGAGGAAGGATCCTAGTTCGAGCCCCCGGCTCCCCACCTGCAGCGGTGAAGCAGGTCTGCAGGTGTCTATCTTTCTCTCCCCCTCTGTCTTCCCCTCCTCTCTCCGTTTCTCTCTGTCCTATCCAGCAACAACGACATCAATGACAACGATAATAATAACCACAACGATGATAAAAAAAAAAACCAGGATAACAAAAGGGAAAAAATGGCCTCCAGGATCAGTGGATTCATGGTGCAGGCACCAAACCCCGGAAATAACCCTGGAGGCAAAAAAAAAAAAAAAAAAATATATATATATATATATATATATATATATATATATATATATAATTTTTGGAGTTGGGTGGTAGCGCAGCGGGTTAAGCACACGTGGCACAAAGCGCAAGGATCCCGGTAGAGCCCCCGGCTCCCCACCTGCAGGGGAGTCCCTTCACAAGCATGGAAGCTGGTCTGCAGGTGTCTTTTTCTCCCCCTCTGTCTTCCCCTCCTCTCTCCATTTCTCTCTGTCCTATCCAACAACAACATCAACAACAATAATAACTACAACAATAATAATAATAAACCAAGGGCAACAAAAGGGAATAATTAAATAAAAACATTTTATCATTTATACCATTTGCCTTTATTTATTTATTGCATGGAGACATAGATAAATCAATAGTTGAGGGGGAGATAGTGAGGGAGACAGATATACCTGCAGCACTGCTTCACCATTCATGAACCCAGGCATTTAACATGATAACATGTGCAGTTAACCAGGTGCACCACCACCCAGCCCTGAACAAGAGTCTTTATGCCTGGTAGTGTGCACTCTAGGGGCCGAGTGGTAGCGCACCTGGTTGAGAGCACATGTTACAGTACACAAGGACCCAGGTTCAAGCCCCCAGTCCCCACCTGCAGGGGGGACTTCAGTGAAGCAGGGCTGCAGGTGTCTGTCTTTCTCCCTCTCTGTATCCCCCTTCCTCTGTGCACTCTCCCCAGTGAGTCACCATCTCCCAGCCACCAGGCTAGTTTTAACTATGTAGTGTCTCCTCTCAAATGAAAACCATAAGCTTAAGAGTACTCCTTTGCAACCATGATTCCTTTTTTTTTTTTTTAATATTTTAATTATTTATGAGAAAGACAGGAGGAGAGAGAAAGAACCAGACATCACTCTGGTACATTTGCTGCTGGGGATCAAACTCAGGACCTCATGCTTGAGAGTCCAAAGCTTTACCACTGCACCACCTCCACACAGGATTCTTTTCTTGACTTGTCTTTCTCCTCCCCCTAATTAGAACTTCAGTTCTGTGTCTTTTGTGTGTGTGGAGCCAGGGCCTCATGCAACCATGATTTTGCCTGTCTCAGCTACTTTTCATTCAGATGGAGACAAGAAGAGACACTGTGGTACTAGAGCTTTTTCTAATGCCATAACACATCCCATTTGTTGCCAGGGCTCAAACCTAGACCACACGCATGGCAAGGCACATGCCCTA
This sequence comes from Erinaceus europaeus, assembly GCF_950295315.1. NCBI lineage: Eukaryota > Metazoa > Chordata > Mammalia > Eulipotyphla > Erinaceidae > Erinaceus > Erinaceus europaeus. The sequence continues at coordinate 67,410,717 of NC_080165.1, forward strand.
TCCAGTGAGATAGTGCTCTGACCTCTCCTGTGTTTTGAAGGGGACATTGAGGCAGGTCTATACTTTGTGGAATTGGACACTGTTAGTACCATGTTAGTACCATCCTGATCCCTCTTCTCTTTTTGAACCTCACACAACCCCCCAACCCCCAGTCATCGAGGAAGCCAACTGGATGACTCTGGACAAAGATGTGCCCCGGCCAGCAGGTGGTGGCTTTGATGCTGTCATCTGCCTTGGAAACAGCTTTGCTCACCTGCCAGACTGCAAAGGTGAGAGAGGGTCTGAACCAGGGCCTGCTTCTTCCTTTCAGCACACACTCCTTTCTGCAGACACTCTCCTCCCTCCCAGAGCTGCCTCTTACTTTTTTGTCCCTCTCTGCCTTGGCACTGGCATATTCAGGGCGGGGGCATGAGGGAGATGCATTGGTGCTGGGAGCCTTGGGCAGATGAGGTCTGTGCTCCCCCCCCCCATGTTCAGGAGACCAGAGTGAACACCGGTTGGCACTGAAGAACATAGCAAGCATGGTGAGGCCAGGGGGCCTGCTGGTCATTGATCACCGCAACTACGACCATATCCTCAGCACAGGCTGTGCCCCACCAGGGAAGAACATCTACTACAAGGTGGGACCCCTGGAGGGACAGGGGAGGTGAGATGTGGAGGCTCAGGCATCACAGAGGTTTCAGAGGCTCATGCAGCCTGTGCTACCTACCTCCAGAGTGACTTGACCAAGGACATCACAACTTCTGTGCTGACGGTGAACAACAAGGCCTACATGGTGACCCTGGACTACACTGTGCAAGTGCCAGGGGCAGGGCAGGATGGCACTCCAGAACTGAGGTGCGTGCTTACATGTTGGGGGCCCGGGGGAGAGGGGGCAGGGTTGGCAGGGACCCAGACCACTGGCCCTCACACTCAGTGGGGTTCTGTTGCAGTAAGTTCCGGCTGTCCTACTACCCACACTGCCTGGCATCCTTCACGGAGCTGCTCCGAGCTGCTTTCGGGGGCCAGTGCCAGCACAGCATCCTGGGTGACTTCAAGCCGTACCAGCCAAACCAGAGCTACATCCCCTGCTACTTCATCCATGTGCTCAAGAGGACAGGCTGAGCAGGGCCTCAGTCCCTGAACCTGCTGCACAGGCACTACTGCTAGGCCAGTCCTGGGGAGGTGGGGACGCCCAAAGCCCACACCAGACCTGGCTCCCAGAACACAACCTTGGGGTGAGAGGGTGGAGAGCTGATTGGTGGACATACAGGGATTAGAGTTCGGGCAAACGGGAGGGTGAACAATAAGATCTGTGCCTTTTTCAGTTTCTGATTGCCTTCTGTTTGTGTCAAAGGGTGGGGATCTGCTGGTGCCCAGCTTGCCCTCATGGGGGTTACATCTGTTTTCCTGTTCCCGCTCCAGCCTTTCAAATCACACCACCAGGAGGGGGCAGCATACACTTTATTTTCAGGGCAGGGCACAATCCCCAGAACCTCAGTGAGCCTTTGGGTGCATCAGCAGCAGCTTGAAGAGGAGACCTGTGCTCTTGGTCTCAGATGTGTGTTATTTATTTATTTACTTACTTATTATTGAGAGGGATAGGAGGAGAGAAAGAACTAGACATCACTCTGATACGTATGCTGCTGGGGGTTGAACTAAGGACCTCATGCTTTTTAAAAAATTTTATTTATTATTGGGTGGAGACAGAGAAATTGAGCATGGAGGGGGAGAGATAGAGAGGGAGAGAGACAGACATCTGCAGCTCTGCTTCACCACTCGTGGAGCTTTCACCCTGCAGGTGGGGACCAGGGGCTTGAACTCGGGTCCTTGTGCATTATAACGTGCGCTCAACCAGGTGCGCCACTGCCTGGCCCCCAGACCTCATGCTTTCAGAGTCCAATGCTTTATCATCTGCACCACCTCCTGGACCACGGTACCTAGGTTCCTTTAGCTGTCACAGTCGGGTCCCAAAGCAGAAGGCCCCTAGGTGGCAAACTTGCGCTGGATGCGCTTGTAGCGGAGCAGCTCCTGCTCACTGACCGAGGGCTGCAGCTGGGCCGCAGCCTGCAGCAGGTCCTCCATGGTGAGCAGCAGCGGTGAGCTCCCAGACTCCAGCCCTGGGGGGGTCACAAGGGGAACATAAGTTCAGTGTGCCTATGCTGGCAGGGGACCTGAGGCCAATCAGAGAAGAGCCCTGGAAGCAGCACCTTCCTGCCCAGGGTTTCCCAAGCATCACTAGTCCCTTCTCTGAAATGCAGACCAGGGACTAGGGCCCAGCTCCCAGGAGCTTCTCAGTTGACTGCTGGGGCTGGCAAGCAGCTCACCTTCCTCCAGGTCCCGGACCCTGCGTTTGAGGGCGGCTGTCATGGCATCAGAGCAGAGGGAGTAGAGGTCTGCGCCCGTCAGCTGGGGAGGGCAGCGATCCAGCACGTCCACCAGGCTCACCGAGGGCTCGAGCTTGAACCTGTGTGGGGAGATGTGCGGAACAGTCTCCCTGACTGCCTTCTCCCTCCAAGGCCGTTGCTGACTTGCTGAACACTTTCCCCAACTACCCTGGGGCCTGAACCCTTTGAGAGCCTCCCCTTAGTGGCGTACTTGCGTGTGATGGCACTCAGAACACGTAGCTGGGAGGCCCGGTCCTCGTTTGCCCCCACGAACACCAGCTTGTCAAATCTTTAGGGAGACGGGTGAGTGTGAGTATCTGGGAGCCCAGAATGAGAGGTGATGGAGACGCAGGCTGGGGGTCAGGGATAATCCAGATGGTTTAGATGGAGGAGAGAGGTACAAGCTGCTTACCGGCCAGGCCGCAGAAGGGCAGGGTCCAGGAGGTCAGGTCTGTTGGTGGCCCCAATCACAAACACATCCTGAGTGCTGTGAAGCCCATCCAGCTCAGCCAGGAGCTGAGATACCACTCTGCAGAAGAGACAGCAGAGGTGTGAGCATCCTTGCTTTCTGCCCTGCTCAGTCATGCCCTTTACCCCTCCTCCATGCAGGCCCCTATTCCCTTTAATGCCCCAAGTGGGCCCGACTCCTTGGCTCCCTTGTACTAGTTTCAAATAGGAAGGGCAGCAATTCTGGACTCATGAATGCTGCACCCCAACTCACATCCCTCCATCCTAGACCCCAGATTCCATCCCCACTCAGACCCCCACCTGTCCATCACACCTCCAGAGTCTCCACTTCGCCCTCGGCTTGGGGCCAGAGAGTCCAGTTCATCAAAGAAGATAATACAGGGAGCTGCAGCCCTGGCCCTGGCAAACACTGAAGAGAGGGACCCGCAGGAGAGGCAAACTCAGGGTGACATTGGAAGCCAGGAAGCAGAGAAGGAAACTGAGTCTGATAATTGAACTCTGGCCTCACTGGCACTCCAGATACTTGGCTCCCCAAGACATAACTGTGACTTGATAAAAAGGGTGATGGGTGACCATGAGCAGCCTGAGGGGAAGGGCCTGCCACAGAAACATTAGGCTTTGGTCCCGCCTCACTCTACCCACTTACCTTCTCGTACATTCTCCTCACTTTGACCCACATACATGTTGATGAGCTCAGGCCCCTTCACACTAAGTGCGGAGAAAGAAAGACCCATCAGACATGGAAACACACAATGAAACTCTGGGTTGACCTCTCCCACTTCCAGGTCCAGTGCAGCCCCCAACCGTCCCACCTAAGGAAGGTAAGGCTACATTCGGTGGCGACTGCCTTGGCTAGGAGGGTCTTGCCAGTGCCGGGGGGCCCATGCAGCAGAAGCCCTGAGCGCCTCAGGCCCAGGCTCAGCAGCTCAGGGTGCTCGAGAGGGAGCTGAATGGTCTCCAGAATCTCTTTCTTCACCTCCTGCAGCCCACCCACATCATGCCAGGACACTGATGGGATCTAAGAGATGAAAAGTGTGTGGCTGGGGATATGCTGGTGGAGGCAGCTCCAGCCCTCCCCAGCCCTCCATGGACCTGGAGTGTCTCTTCACCTTGGGGGCTCCAATGGCCTGGGAGTGAGTTGCCTGTAGCTCTTCCAGCGCCTGCCCAAAGTCCTCAGCCAGGAGAGGAAAGCCAGCAGCACACAGCTCCCCCTCATCCTCTTCACTCCAGCCACCTGCTGAGCTGCAGAAAGAAGTGGGTTAAGCACAGGTGGCCAAAGAGCAAGGATCGGTGTAAGGATCCCCATTTGAGGCCCTGGCTCCCCACCTGCGGGGGGGGGGAGGGGGTGTCGCTTCGCAAGCGGTGAAGCAGGTCTGCAGGTGTCTATCTTTCTCTCCCCCTCTCTGTCTTTCCCTCCTCTCTTCATTTTTCTCTGTCCTATCCAACAACAGCAACAGCTATAACAACAATAACAACCACAACAAGAGCAACAAAATGGGAAAAATAGCCTCCAAGAGCAGTAGATTCTTAGTGCAGGCACCTAGCCCCAGCGACAACCCTGGAGGCAAAAAAAGAAAAAAGAAACCCAGGCAGGTCTCCCAGTGAGATCCCGGCCCTGTCTCTCATCCATCCATCCCCACCATTGCCCAAGCTTCTTACCCCAAGTTCTTGATCCTGGTGCAGGCTGCCCGGCTGCTATGGGTCAGAAGCGCACAGAGATCTCCTACCACAAAGCCCTAGAGAATCACAGGGATGGCTGCATACGCTAGGCATAGGCAGGAGTTCCTGCCAGAGAAAAGAGCCTATGACAATGCCTTGGGATCCCCCCCCACCCAGAGCACTGCTCAGCTCTGGTTTACAATAGTACCAGGGTGGGGGTGGGGGGGTGGTTGTTGAGGGATTGAACCTGGGACTTTGGAGCCTCAGGCATGAGAGTCTCTTTGCATAACCACCAGAGGACTGCTGAACTCTGGCTTCTGACAGTGTCAGGAATGGAAGTCTGCTGTGCAGCCTGCTGTGTTATCTCCTCTAAAATATATTTACTTGTTTAAAAAAGCGAGAGAGAGAAAACCACTCTGACACATATGGTGCCAGGAATTGGACTCAGGGCCTCACCACTGGAAAGTCTGGTGCTCTACCTGCTATGCCACCTCACTTGCAGGACAGCAGGACTGCATTCCTATGACAAAGGGCACAGGAGGCCTTCATGCCACCTTAGTACTCACCGCACACCGCCGTGCCAGTTGCACCAGGTTCACCTCTTGGCCCAGGGGGATGTGGGCAGTGAGGGCCTGCAGGATGCTGAGCCGCTGCCCCTCTGACAGCACGGGCATCTCCAGCTCATGAGGAAATGCTGTCTGCACATCAGCAGGCAGGTCCTGTGCCCGGCTTGTGGTGGCCACAACCAGGAGGGGAGGGCAGCTGCAGACAGGAAGCGGGCCATGAGCACTGCCTGAGCTGAGGCTGCAGGAAGCCAGGTTCAGAGGACAGTATGGGCTTCACCACAGAGCAGGCTGTGGTGCTGAGATCGAGAATGTGGCTGGCAGCTGTGAGTGCTGCCTGGACCTAAAGTCAGTGTAAAGGCTGGTGGGTGCTGATGGGACCATAGGAATCAGCATCCCAGGGGTTCCTGCATGAGGCTTTGGGGAATGCCTTGAGGCCTTGAAAGGGAGACCTCACAAAAGGTAGAGGCTGCCTTTTCTCTTCAGCCTCATGTCCACCAAGAAATACTAGGGCCCACATTATCCTGCTTCAGGATAGCCTAGGATCCTCAGCTCAGCGCTGTCTGGAGGGCAGCCAAAAGAGTAAGATGTCTGACAGCCACCACGGTGGTAAGGGAGAGAGGCAGAAGGGCCAGGCCTGCCCCCTTTAACATGCCCTGCTCTGTGTAATACCTGCTGAGGGGGTCCTCATCGAAGAGGAGCTGGTGCAGCGTGGCTACCACACGGGCATCCTCACCTAGCCCATCACGGTCCCGGCCCAGAAGGTGCACAGCTGTCAGCAACAGGACCACAGGCCGGCAGCGCCGGGCCCTAGAGAAGGTGGCCTGCAATTTTGTCTCCACAGCCCCACTACTGTCTGCACAAAGGCTGGAGCAGGGGTACCTGCAAGGGGGGAGAGGGTGGGGGCCTGTGAGCCAGGAGAAAGTATGACTGGGGCAGGGGAATGGGGGTGGGAGGGAGTCAGAAGATGGGAAAAAAACAGGGCACGGGTGGTGGAAAAGATAATGCTGGCCAAGGACTACCATTCGACTTGGGGAAAGTCCACCCAAATCTTGAATGCCCCTTCATCTTGCCAGCATCTCTTAAGTCACTGAGCATCATGGGAACTTGACTCACCCACTGGCCAATGGGCTGTGATGTTAGAGCCAGGGTATTAGAGGGAAGGAGGAAGGGGGATTTGGGCTGGTGAAGGGGCTTCAATGGGGTTCTACCTCATATCTATCCTCACCTTCATTAAGTGAAGCCCAAGACGGTTGCAGGCAGCAGCAACTGCAGTGGTCTTCCCACTGCCCGGGGGACCCCGCAAAAGGACACTGCTAGCTCCTGTCAGCAGGGCACCCCTGAACCAGAAGACACATGCTTGGCTTTCCATTCTGCATGAACTTTTATTATTATTATTTTCTTTCTTTCTTTTTCTTTTTTTTATTTAAGAAAGGAGACATTAACAAAATCATAGGATGGGGGGGGGGGTACAACTCCACACAATTCCCGCCACCCAATCTCCATATCCCATCCCCTGCCCAATAGCTTTCCCATTCTCTATCCCTCTGGGAGCATGGACCCAGGGTCCTTGTGGGTTGCAGAAGGTGGAAGGTCTGGCTTCCGTAATTGCTTCCCCTCTTTCTTTCTTTTTCTACCAGAACACTGCTCACCTCTGGCCTATGGTGGTGTGGGGGATTGAACCTGGGTCTTTAGAGCCTCAGACATGAGAGTCTGTTTGCATAACCATCATGCTATCTACCCCCACCTCTTTTTTTCCTTTTTTTTTAAAAAAAAATTCTTTATTGGGGAATTAATGTTTTGCATTCAACAGTAAATACAATAGTTTGTACATGCATAACATTTCCCAGTTTCCCATTTAACAATACAACCCCCACTAGGTCCTCTATCTCTTTTTTTCTTTAGATAGGACAGAAAGAAGTTGAGAGGGGAAGGGGAGATAGAGAGGAACAGAGACAGAAAGACACATGCAAACCTGCTTCACTGTTTATGAAGCTTCCCCCGAGAG